>NW_004444103.1:252619-257994 GCF_000243295.1 Trichechus manatus latirostris
AGTGAGCTTAAAGACATAGCAATAAAAACTATTCAAACAAAACATAAAGAAAAAAAGGACAGAAAAAAGTGAACATCAGTGAGATGTGGGACAACTTTAGTGACTTAACTGGACTCAATGAAAAGAAAGAGAAAAGGGACAGAAAAAATATTTCAAGAAATAATGACTAAAAATTCTCCAAATTTGATGAAAACTCTGAATTTATAAATCCAAGATGGTCAGTGAGTCCCAAGCATAAGACTCATGAAGAAAACCTATTCTAAGCACATAATAAATAAAATGTGTTTTTTGTTTTTTTGTCTCCTCCCATTTATAATACTGTAAAACCTGCAAAAGCTGGAACCTGTGTAGGATGGAAACCTCTCAGAGAAGGAAAACTTAAATACTTTCCACTAATAGAGAGTGATAGAAAAGTGGTAAGACTACACCCTGTAAAAGGCAGAAAACTTGCAAGATCTGGAAAAACTAGGCAGTTTAGTTCTGGTTCTTGTAGGTTTCAGTACAAACCCTACTCAGCGTGTACATGATTGTCTTATTCATTACTATGTCTCCAGTTCCAAAAACTGTTGTTAGTGCATAGATATGCTTAATAAATGCTGGATATATGAATGAATTTGTGAAGACCAGTATTTCTAGAAGTTTTCTGCAAAGAGAAGCTAGGAAGTGAAAGGGTAGATGGATGAAATATTTTTAATATTTCAGTTTCTTGTGCATTTTACATCCAAGAAACATGAGTCCATTGAAAGAACGAGGTCCAAGGTAGATGAAGTGGATTACAGGGTAAAGAGAGGACAAAGTCTCTTAAAAGCCAAGTTTGAGAGCCTAGGTATATGGATAATATTTGACTGGAGGAAAGGAAGTAAGTTCCTTCTGATGTTGTAAATAATTTAGGATGCATAAATAAACATACATGTTTATTGAGGAGAGAAGGAAGAGGCTTAATATAGTTCCTGACTTACAGTTTCTACTGTCCATTTGTCGGAGGACAGAGATGATGTGGCAAAGAACTCCTGGGAAGTGGGAGGTGTTTAAGTGCTTAGAATAGTCTCTTTAGGAAGTGGTAGAAAAGCCAAGTGTTGTTGTTAGGTGCCCTGGAGTTGGTTTGTTTAACAGAAAAAAACGTTGCCCAATCCTGTGCCATCCTCACAATTGTTGCTGTCTTTGAGCCCATTGTTGCAGCCACTGTGTCAATCTGTCTTATTGAGGGTCTTCCTCTTTTTCACTGACCCTCTGCTTTACCAAGTATGATGTCCTTCTCTAGGGATTGGTCCCTCCTGATAATATGTCCAAAGTATGTGAGACGAAGTCTCGCTGTCCTTGCTTCTAAGGAGAATTCTGGCTGTTCTTCTTCCAAGATAGATTAGTTCTGACAGCCCATGGTATATTCAGTATTCTTCACTAACACCAAGTAGAGATGAGAAATTCAGTCTTTTGCTAAGTCTCTACTAAGAATAGGAATGGAAAAGTTGATGGGGGTTGTCTTGGTTATCCAGTGCTGCTATAACAGAAATACCACAAGTGGATGACTTTAACAAAGAGAAATTGATTCTCTCACAGTTGAGTAGGCTAGAAGTCCAAATTCAGGGTGCCAGCTCCAAGGGAAGGCTCTCTCTTTCTGTCGGCTCTGGGGGTCTTGTCATCAATATTCGCCTGGTCTAGGAGCCTCTCAGGCCAGGGACCTCAGGCCCAAAGGATGTGCTGTGCTCCCAGTGATGCTTTCTTAGTAGTATGAGGTCCCCCTGTCTCTCTGCTAGCTTCTCTCTTTTATATCTCAGAAGAGATTGGCTCAAGACAAAATCCAACCTTATAGATAGAGTTCTGACTCATTAACATAACTGCCACTAATCCCATCTCATCAACCTCATAGAGATAGGATTTACAACACATAGGAAAATCACATCGGATGACAAAATGGTGGACGGTCACACAATACTGGGAATCATGGCCTAGCCAAATTATTATACATATTTTGGGGGACACAATTAAATCCATGACAGGTTGATTTTCTTGTGGATGAGGATTTTAAGAATAATTGAGACACGTGGATCATGAGATGACTGTTAATATGTTGCCTATTACTCAATTAAATTCCAAGATACAACAGACATAATTCTGGCTGTCTAAACAGATCTTGACCTCCCTCTCTGAACCAGTAGTAAACTCCTGTAGTCATATTTATAGAATGTAACATGGACCTTTCTGGTCTCAGTGCATTGTTCAGAAAAAGATACCTGGTCCAGAGAGAGAGTCTAGAATAATCTCCCCATGTCTAGATCAGTTGATTAGCAACTTTAATTGCATCTCAACCTTAAATTCTCTTTTGCCTTGTAAGGTAGCATATTCACAGTTCCATGAATTAGAATATGGACATCTTTGGGGGCCTATTTTTCTACTACACCATCATAATGTGACTACTAGCTGAAATCACCCTGCCACTTATGATCTTGTAAGACTGAAAAAAAATTATGTTCTTTCCATAACATGTATTCATTCTAATATACTTTCCAAGATTGCTGCAAATTCTTGTAGGACTTACATTTTTGTGGTTATCACTAACTTCAAGTGATATTTCTGCTAAAACACATATCAGTCCCTCTCTTGCTGTGTCTATTCTGTACCATGTCAGATCAAATGGGAAATGATTTCTGGGGGAGGGAGCTTGGAGAACATGGGGAAAGGGTGGGATATTGGTACAGGATACCTTACCGAAGATTTGGTAAAATTGGGGAAAAGGTGTGATAATGGGGGACATCACAAAGTTAATACCAAATACTTTAAAATTGAATACCCCTATTCTTAAAAGTTCTTTGTCTACCTCGTCCACAGGGCTTTTTTCCAGTGGTAACATCATTCTGCAAGTTTTCCTGGCTTCTGGAAATCTACTTGGGCTTTTTCCTTCTTCCTTTTTCAGTAGCAATTAAAAAAAAGAAAGAAAGAAATGAAGAAAAAAGAAGGCAAGCCTTCCATCTCTCTCTCTCTTTTTTATTTTTTTCTGCTTCTCCTTGTGGGTTATATTCTGAGGCTTATTGTTTTATACCAGATTAGAAAATATTGGTAAAGTGATTCTTTCTTAGGTGTTAGGGTCAAGTTTTAAAAATACGTTATAGGGCCTTCTATCCCACTTGGATAAGTAATAGATATTTGCAGTCCTGAGGGTCTCTGATTCTGAGTTAATGTGCTCCTACTCTAATAACCCTCGTAAACTGAACGGTTGTAGATCAAGTTCATTATAATAATTGTAGTAGATCTTCTGCTGGAAATATTCAAGACAAAGGATAATTTCACCTTTATTCCTGTGCTGAATGCTAGACACTATATTTAGCATCATGTATAACTGATTTATTGTACTTTTTGTGTTCTTTAGTAATGGAACAAAAATTGCATCTTTATAAAGTACTTCATACTAAAAAATAAAAAGATAAATGTTTTCTTTTTAAAAATGGCATTAAATACTTCATATATAGGTGATATTTTGAAGAAATGATACCTTTGTAAAGATTTCCTGTAATGAAGTATTTATATTGTTTGAATAATACAACTTCTACATCAGGAAATAAGTAAAAATTAAGTAGAAAGAAATTCAATGCAATTTCTATTCAAAGTGCTTTGGTACATTCATATGCAAAATGAGGTAGCCAAAATTAAAACTCATCATTGTATTGCATTCTAACCACAAATAAGAAGGTGCATGTTTTGTGAGCTTCAGTCGTTAATTGGGAGAAGTATAAATGGTCATTGCCTTAGCAAATCATCTAATCTGTTTCATTAACTCACCAATAATACTCATTTCTATTTTTAAGAAACTATCTTTAAGATCAGAGGCCTGGTGGTGCAGTGGTTAAACACTTGGCTGCTAACCAAAAGGTCGGTGGTTTGAACTCACCAGCTGCTCAGTGGAAGAAAGATGTGGCAGTCTGCTTCCATAAAGATTGCAGCCTAGGAAACCCTATGGGGCAGTTCTACTCTGTCCTAAAATATTGGTATAAGTCAGAATTGACTCAAAGGCACTAGGGGTCTTTTTGGTTTTTGTTTTTAAATCTTTAAGTTCCACCACTGGTCTGTCAGTTTGTTGTATCGCAGTGGCTATCTGTCAATTTGGCATGTTGCTGTGATGCTGGAAGCTATGCCACCAGTATTTCAAATACCAGTAGGGTCACCCATAGTAGACAGGTTTCAGCGGAGCTTCCAGACTAAGACAGACTAGGAAGAAAGGCCTGGTGATCTACTTTAAAAAAATTAGCCAGTGAAAATCTTACAGATCACAACAGAACATTATCCAGCTTACTTGCTTTGGGCGAGCCATCAGGAAGGATCAATTGCTGGAAGAGCACATTGTGTTTGGTGAAATGAAGGGTTGGCAAGGGCAGGGGATACCTTTGGTGAGATGGATTGGAACAGTAGCCACAAGGATGGACTTGAACATGCCAGCAATCATGGGGATGACTCAGGACGAGACAACATTTCGTACTGTTGTACATGAGGTTGCCATGAGTCCGAGTCTCTGTCTATCCGTCTATCTATCATCTATCTTTTAAGATATTTCTGTTGTGTGATATTTACAGTAATTCTTTCATGTATTGAATCTTTCTGAGAATTATGGGTGTATCACTATCAATAAGGGAGTCATATAGTATTAAGGTTTAAGCACAACCAGTATTCCAGGAACCTCTTGAAAATCAGAATCAGCCTCCTCAGTGGTCGCACACAGATCAACACAACTTAAACCAGGACTAGACCTGCGTGAGAAATCGGAAGTTTGTCTTTGCTATCCAGTTTCCCTTCTTCTTAGGACCTCCTTCCCTGTCTGTCACCTGGTGTCCCAGAGCCTGTGCCCCAGGAAGTGTCCCATATTGCAGAAGTACCACATTCCTTTACTAGAGGTTCTTGAGCCACACCCCCAGGACCACCCCTAAATTAAATTTCTACTCTTTCAATGCGCAGACTTATCTAGACTATAATTCCTGGGTATAATAAGTGAAAGCAACTTAGTCAATTATGGAGCTAACAGTTTATAGGCAGATCCTGAAATCTTCTTAATCAGTAATTGTGATGGTTAAGATTGTGTGTCAGCTTGGCTGGGCCATGATTTTCAGTGTTTATATGTGATCACTCCCATGATTGAAAAAGATGTGAGTAGCCAGTCAGTTGAAAGCGCGTTTCCTTGGGGGTGTGGCCTGCATCCGAATATAAGCAGATGTTCTGGCTTTTTGCTCTCTTTTGATCCTGCGGCTGCCTCCTGTTTGTCTGACCTCTGGTTCTTGGGACTTAAGCTGTTAGCTTATCTGCCAATCTTCAGATTCATCCATCTTCACAGCCTGTGAGTAGAGCCCTGCTCTCTGACCTGCTGATCTTGGGTTCGCCAGCTCTTGCAGCTA
>NW_004444103.1:258340-275891 GCF_000243295.1 Trichechus manatus latirostris
ATTGTTTCATTTCATGATAGTCTGTTAAACTTATGCAAAGTATTGGACCAATGAAATAATAATAAACTTTAGGGAAGCCCAATAGATTTGTTTCAGTATTCTGCAAAAACTAATTTAGCCAAAATATAGATCAGTTTTTTGAGTCCCTAAATGATTAACCTTTTTTCAGAATGCTTGTGCTTTTCTAAGGAGTATGAGAAAAGGAGAGTTGGACACAGGACATTGCTACCAATAACTGAAAAGTTACTTCTGAGAAAATAAATAAAAATGAAAATACAACCCTTTTAATATACTTTTATGGTGGTGAAGAGACAACAAGAAGAGAATGAAGCAGCTGTGTCCTGGGTGTTTATCATGTATGCCACATCCATCATACGGTGGGTGTTGTTTTGCATGAGGACGGTTTGTCTGGTCAAGTAACTGGCCAAGGACAGACCTTAGTGTTTTGCAGGGTTTGAGGCTGGCCCTGGCCAACCTGACACCTTTCCTTTGCCTACATTCCCAGTCTTCCTCTATTCTTCCAAGACATTTTAAAATATTGAAAAATAAATTAACAGGAGAGTAGATTATAGTCTGCTTTACTTTAAAATCAGCAATGATGATTTTAAAATGACAAGAGCTGAGTGGTATTACTATCATGAGCTCTTTCTTCTCTCACACAAGCAATGTCATTCTGGGACACTGCCTCGAACATCAGACCAGGAGTTTAAACAAATTTAAGTAAACTTAAATATTTTAAACATGGTCTTAATGTGTTTGTTCGCTTTTGTTTTTGCATTTAGAGCCAATTTACATATATGTAAAATGCGATGGATACTTTTGAGAAAAATGCTCATTTGCCCAAAATGCTGTGTTCAAATATCCCCAAAGCTCATCCTCAGACCCCAGTTTAAAAATCTGTAGTCTAGGATTGAGCTAAGGGAGAGATCTTAAGAATGCTTCAACCGTTGTAAACAAAGGCATGGGTTAGTTTCACAGCCTACAAAGAGAGTTTTAAAAATTAGAATAACTTATTGAGAATTATTCATTACTGATAGACATACGTGTTGCAAGAGGCTTTAAGTAGTTATAAATCATGACAACAAAAGATTTCATGTAATTGTTATACCACTTAAGGACAGATAAAAATTTTTTGTTTAGTAAAGATGCACAGCACATGTGCATTAGAAATTTTAACATGTTGAATTTTAACCAGATGTATGTGACTCCCCATAGGTAAAATAGCCATTTTTATTTGTTGCAAAGGTTGTGTGTGCATGATATATGATTTTCTGCTTTCTTTCTTATTTCTTGCTTCTTTGCTCCAATGTTTGTTTAAAGTCCCACTAGACTTGTACTTCTGTTGATACTAGGGAGCCCTTCTGCCTGAAGAATAAGAGTAAATAATAGGAAGGGGACAAATAAGCTTCATTTGTCAGTGCTCATTGGTCTTGATTAATTCTCTGGGCCATACTCTGTCTCCATTGTGACTGAAAAAGCAGTTTTCTTGGATATGTGAAAACAACCTTTAATCAAAAGTATGCAAAGTCATCTCTGGGAATAGCCATTCATATTTGGATGAGGATAACAAGCTATACTTTGGGTGCTATTTACGTTTGAATAGCTGTTCAAGAAAAACAAGCAAATTTGTTCAAGAGTAGCAGTAGTAACTCAAGGGAAATTGCTTACTGCCTCTGGTATTAGCAATGTTTATAAACAGTGGTGCCTTGAGTCCAGGGATCCATATCAACTAAGCAGCATTACAATTCTAAGCATTGGCCCCGACATGCTTGGGAGAGCTCAGGACCTGTTCTCACCAGGATGTTTTGGGGAGTGCAAATATTTTTAAAGGATTCAGTTGAGGTCCCTGATCTCTGTAATATCAGTGAACAAATATGTACCTTAGAAGTATATCTCAGAATTATCATTCCCTCTGTGTTTTTGTTCAACTAAAGAACCGATAAAGAGCTAATAAATAGGCCAGCAGCGTTTTATTGAGATATGTGAATAAGATATATTCAGCTTATCTGTCAATATTTGAGTTTTTCCTAAATGAATATTTTCTAAATAAATCTGGGGTATACTTTTTGTTAACAAACTGCCTGGGATAAAGTACAAGAGATAAAACCTTTGCATATGATAGAAAGTAATAATAATAACAAGAGCACAGAACTTCCAGAACACATTATATTGACTCAGTGATTTATTTATTTACAAGTGGAACAAGTGGTTTTCTTTGTAAAAATCATTTTAATAGAACCATTTTAATGTACAGATATAGTTAACTAATTTATTTTTAATATTCTCAGCATGAGTTATATGTAGCCAATTTGAAATTATCTGCAAGTTATTTTTCTGTTCATTGCTGAGATATTTGCCTTTTTAAAAAAATCAACACTGTCACAGATCAGCAGGGCATTTTTTTTTCCAGTGTCGTTCTTTATGAAGTGAAAAGAAATCCATACCTCCTAATTATAAATGACATCAATTTAGGAGATTTTCTAGATCATGTTTTATGTGGTCAGGTACATTTCATACTACTTCTAAATTTATGAGGTAAGTTCAAACTCCTTTATATAAGAAAACGTATTATTGAAATACTTCTAATTTATGGTATTTTATATGAATGTAAGATTATTTTTGTAGCTTTCTGAACCTAAATTCTTATAAAAAATAAAATTATTTTATAATCTCCCCAACTAAAAAGGCTTAAACATTGAAAGAGTGAAATAACTTGCAATCAAAGTTGGCACGTACTTTGATTTATTTCAGTACATATTGTTTTGTATTATAAAGGATTTTAACCTATTCCATTAAAACAAACCAGAAATTGAAGTAGGCAAAATATGGAGGCCAGGTAGGAGAAAATGCCTGGGTCACATTCAATGAAAGAAATGAGAAATTCTGCCAGAGAAGAATTCAGAGAGTTTTCTTTTATTGTTGCTTATTTTCTTTACAGAATATAGTAACACATAATGGGCTAAACACAAAAGTTTCCTGCTTGAGGTGAGAAAGATAAGTCAGTTGCTTACCGTTTTTTGGTCTTGTTTTTTTAGACAGCTGTCTTTTTAGATACAGTTCTTAAACAGTCTTACAAAGAAGTGGTGTTGTAATCAAAACATTTGTTTACTCATACAATTATACATTCATTCATCCATTCATCCATCTGATCATTAATTTATACATACATGTGCTCATACACTCATTCACCCAACAAATACTTACTGAACACTCCCTCCGTGTCTGACACTACACTAGGCACAAAGGATATGAAAATGAATCACTCGAAGCTCCTACTCACAAGGATCTAGCAGAGTAGTGTATAAGAAAGTCCTGTAAGCCAGGAATCTATTAAATAGTGTGGCAGGTGCCATGATAGAGATAAGCATTCTTGAGGATGGAAGAAGTGCATCTACCTTAGGTTGGAAAAGATTCTTTAATTAGGAATCAAAACTCCCCTATTTATTCCTAGATTTTCCATTGGGAAAACCTGTGGGGTTATTATGTGACCTTGAACAATTTATTAACTTTCTCTGATCCTTAGTTTCCTTGTCTGTTAAATAAATACATCTCTATGCTAATTCAGAGTCATTTTTGAGAATACTTGTAACAGTCTGTGTCCATCTGCTCCACTGTTCATGAGAACAGCAGTTCTTAATGAAAAAAATCTTTGTTCCTTAGTCAAATTAAATTTGGGTATTTTCCTTCTCAGAGAGTCATCCTGAACCTTAACATAGTCTCTGAGTATTTCTACAGCAGAGAAGCTTCTTTACCCTTATGTAACCTAGACTGTCCCAAATTTTCTCAGTCTCTAATTTTGCACATGAATAGTTTGCTAAAAATATCTTGGGTATTCTAGTCTTGTGATAACATTATCAAAATTTAAGGTACTCTTTAGGTGGTAAGCATTTAAATATTGAACATTTCTCATATTATTAATATATAAAAATATTTTATTATAAATATACATACATATATCTTTACTCCTCTACTAAATTATGAACTGCTTCAGTTTGTACGTTGTGCCCTATTTATCTTTGTAGTCTCTGGTGGGTTTGGCTTTTAATGTTTACTGAATAAATATGTGAGTAAAGATTCTCACATTTCACTTATTCAGATTATAAGCAAGGCTGAATCATGTAGGTGAATATATAGGCTTTGTCAGTTTATTTAATAAAATGCTTTTTCTTAATATCTAATATTCATTTAACAAATACTTATTAAGCACCTACTACGTGTCAGCTGCTAACCGAAAGATCGGCAGTTCGAATCCACCAGTCTACCAGCTGCTCCTTGGGAATCCTATGGGGCAGTTCTACTCTGTCCTATAGGGTCCCTATGAGTAGAAATTGACTTGAAGGCAACAGGTTTGGTTAGGTTTTTATGTATCAGGCACTATTCACGATGCTGGAGACATGTCTGAAAACACCAGCCCACGTGAAGACTTCATTCTTCTAGGCAGAGAAAGACAATTAAAAAAACAAGTGAATTGAACAGGACTATATTAGGAATTAATAAGTGCTATGGAAGAAAAAAACAAAGCAAAACAGGGAGATAGGATAGGGATTGCCAGGGAAGGAGGGTTCCGATTTCAAACGGGAGGTATGGAAGAGTTCTCTGTAAAGGAGACGTTTGAGCAAAGACTACAAGGCAGTATAAAAGTGAGCTACATGAGTATCTGGGAGGGAGCACTGAGGGAACAAGAAGTGCAAAGGCCCTGAGGCCAAACTGTGCCTAGAGTCAGTCTACTTAGAACAATAAGGAAACAATTGTAGCTGCAGCTGAGTTATCAAGGATGACAGGAGCAGATGAAGTCAGAGAGATTATAGGAAGTGGAATCATGTAAGAATTTTGGCCTTTACTCTGAGTGAGATGGGAAACCAAAAAACCAAACCCGTTGCCACTGAGTCGATTCTGACTCATAGTAACCCTATAGTACAGAGTAGAGCTTCCCTCAAAGGGTTTCCAAGGAATGGCTGCTGGATTTCAACTGCCGACCTTTTGGTTAGCAGCCGAGCTCTTAACCACTGTGCCAGCAGGGCTCCTAGTGAGATGGAGAAGTACTAGAATATTTGAGCAAAGGAATGACATAATCTGACACATTTAAACAGGATCCCTCTAGATTGAGCACTGAGAATAGACTGTAGAGGGGCAAGTTGGAAGCAAAGAGAAGAGTTAAGCAACATGATGGTGACTTAGAGGATGGCGATAGTGGTGGTAATGAGAAGTGATCAGATTCTGGAATATTTTGAATTTAAGCAATATGGTTTGCTGATGGATTAAATGTGGAAAGTAAGAGAAAGAAATGTGGAGAGTGATAAAAACAAGGTTTTTTGGCAGAGCAGGTAGAAAGAGTTGCCATTGACATGGGGAACACTGATAGTAGAGCTGGTTTGTGTCAGACTAGAACTTCATTTTGGACAGGCTGTGTTGGGGAAGCTTGTTAGACACCTAAGAGGAGAGATCAAGTAGGAAGTTGCATTTGTGACTCTCGAGTTGAGTAGGAAGGTCTGGGCTGGAGATGTAAACTTAGGAATCATTCCATAATCCTTAGAATAGAAGACTACATCTAGGGAATGAGTGTCGATGGAAAAGATGAGAGGTTCAATTATTGTGATTAAGAGATTGGAAATTGAAAAGAGGGCAGAGGAGGAAGGGGAAGAGGCTGCATGGCTATGAAATAGAAAGAAAACCAAAGAGTGTGAGTTCTTGAGAGCCTAGTTAAGAAAGTATTTCAAGACAGAGGCAGCTATCAGCCCTGTGGTGTTACATGCCTCTGATAGGTCACATGAGGGGATAAATGACAAGCACCCTTGGATTTATGGGTGTGGAAGGACATCATCAACAACAGTAAGGCTAAAGGAGTGATGGAGCTGATTGGATATAAAGGAGAGAAGGGGAGGAAACCATAACCTCTGAAGCAGTTTTACTTTCACAGAAATAGAGTGGTAGTCGTAGGGACCTGGAATCAAAAGTGTGTGTGTGTGTGTGTGTGTGAGAGAGAGAGAGAGAGAGAGCCTGCACATACACACAAATGAATTTTACAAAAAGTGAAATAGAAGCATGAATGTATATTGATGGAATAATAAAATAGAAATGAATAATTATAAAAGCAGGAGAGACACATTTTTTTACTGGAGCAAAGTCCCTGAGAGGCATCTGGGATAGAATCCAGTGCACAAGTGGAAGGATCCAGTATGCTGCACCTACCTGTGCTCACACGGTACCATTCTAACAGTTTTATAAAAGAGAAAACCCAGACTTCAAGAAGTTAAGTAATTTGCAGAAGTCACATAGCTCGTAAGGAGCAGAGCTGAAATGCAAGTTGATGTATTCTACCCTTAATCCAGTGCTCTTTCCACTTCCTCACAGCTGGAGACTCATCAAAATGGCAACTTTAATGTGGTATTTAATTTTGTACATATGATTGGAGGACAATGTGCTAAGTCAGGCAAATGTACTGCTTACTGATTATCTCAGCATTAGTCTGTAGGCTGTCCATGCTCTCCATGTTTTTCTTATACGTGCTCTTTACCTCTTGGCCGTCAAAACATACTTGCACCTGCATGAGGGGCAATGGTGGTTGGGCAGGGGCACGATATGAAGTCTGCTTCTAGGAAAAAATTTATTATAGGAGTAGGTTTAAATTACAGGGTTTATTTTTTTCCCTGAAGTGACCTTTTTAGATTTTATCAGTGGATCTAATGTGTTCTCCGATATAAAAGAAATAATTGAAAATGTGTTTAATTTTTGGCTATATGTTAATCCTTGTAAGTCCTGTAAAATGGAAAGAAATTATACAAAGCATGATATTCTTTCAGATAGGTTTTAATGAGGAAAATGTCAGGACCTTATTCTCTATGTAGGCCACTGAGTTTGCTCTGATCCTTCTCCACTGCTGGACTCTTAACCCATGCCAAGTATTTTTTCAGAGTTTGGTCACTGGTCACATGATCTCCAGGTGAGTGGATAGCAGTGAATCAGCGTAAACCCATCCTTACAACTGTCAGAGAGGCCCAAGGGCAGAACCTGTTGTTGGTTAAGTAGTAGTAGTTCCTTTCCAATACAATGGTAGGCATAATTTTCATCCTTTAAAAAATGTTCTTCTACAATACTGGACAAAACCCAACACAGCAGTACTTCTATAACCTCATCCCTTGGAAATGGATTAGGACTAACAGTGATAGAGTATTATATGATTAGTTCATTTATTCATTCAACAAATTTAATGACCATCTTCTATGTGCTAGTTAGCCCCCCCTCCACAGAGGATATATCAGTACACAAACTGTCAAGAAAAATCTCTGCTTTTGCGGACCTTACACTCTTGTGGGGGGAGATAGACAATAAGCAAAAAATATAATTGACAAGTAAATTATATAATATGTTAAAAGGTAATAAATGCTATGGGAAAAATAGATCAGGGTAAGGGGGATAGGGAGTGGGGGGTTATATTAGTTATATACTCTCCTCTTTGATGCTAACACTTCTAAGGACATCAATAGTCACAAAGCAGAGAATGGCTTGTAAATAAGCAGAGAGAATTTTCTTAGGTCTTCTGTATAATGTTTTCTGCTTTTAGTCTGAAGATGGTCATACTGAATTCTGATGGCACAGCAGTTGTGTGGGAATTGGATGAACTTGACTGTCACCCTTTGAAATCCCTATTTCTGACAGGTCAGATATTTCAGTCTCTCTTGTTAAGAACATTTTGAGTAAGTTTCTTTCTTGGGGACTTTTTTTATCTTTAATAATAACCAATTTAGAGAAAGTAGGACAGAATAACTAGGATAATTGGAAAACAACAAAGAAATAGATGATTCATTGATAATTTTTTGGCATTCTGTAAACCCTGACTACTTAAAAAGCATCCATCGTATTTCTAAAATCTGAGTAAGTTTACAGGCTAATAACATCATCCTGTAAAACTCTGATAATAAAACTAATGAAATTGGAAATTGGTGATATTTTACAGGGCCGTAAAAAGGAGGAAAGAGAATTGGGTAATTATTTACGTATCTCCCCCAACCCCATGCTTGTCAATGAGACGCTTCAGGAGAGTGACGATTTTAGATTGTTTCTGCATCCCCAGAGCCAAGCACAGTACCTAACATAAAGTCCATTTTTTCTCAGATGCTAAAGTTTTTAAGAATCACGTGGGACACTTATTAAAAATACGTAATGTTAAGTTCCATTTCATGGGACATACTTACATTAGCAAAGTATTCATTGTTTATCTGAAATTCAAGTTTAACAGAGCATCCTGTGTTTTTATTTGCTAAATCTGACAACCTTAAGATATGATTAAAATTAAGAGTGGATGTAACTCTTAACTAAGGACAGAGCTTACAACTCTGAGATAAGCATTTACCTAAGTGATGATGTTCTTGTGAATTAACTCAGTTTCATATGGTTCCAAACAGACTAAGTTTTCTTACTTGGCCCATGTGTAGGTTGGCTTATTACTTTTTGTTCTGAGATAAAGTATTAACCCTGATATCCCATCTCAGAGGTGACTGTGGTTAGTCATAAAGTGAGATGGTAGGTAAGTATGACTATATGAGCACAATCCATCCCCATTATTAAGAAACTTCTTAAATCAAGTATCCTGGTGACACTTTTGCAGCTTCATTTTTTATATATGAGGATTACTTAATGATAAAGAATAAGACAATCTAGTTATTTCAGCTTGTCTGTTTTTCATTGGAAGATTCCAACTATTAATGTTTTTAAAAGGAGAGTGATACTCCAACCAGTCTTTAGTTTTTAACAATTTTTCTATTGAAACGATCAAGATGATTTTAGTCTGGCTGATTATTCTTTCTTCAGTGTATTCATATTTGTTTAGTTTTATGACCAGTTAGATTGATTATCATTCAATCTGCTCCACTATTAAGAATTCCAAACAGATCTTACATTCAGTGTAATTATTGATAGGTGTGAATGTAGTGCTGTCATTCTGTTGTCTTTTTTTGTGTGTTGTTGACAGTTTCTTTGTTCCACTTAATTTTCTGTGCTGAGTTGTTTTTCTTTATATATTTTCTTTTCATCTTTTTCATTGTTGTTGATTTTGTATTTGCTGAGTCTTTATGTTTTTCTTGTTTTTTATTTTGATGTATAGGATTGTAAGTTTCCTTTGCTGTTACCTTAATATTTACCACCGTTTTTCTAAGTTTAAACCAATCTTTTATTTCTTTGTATTTCCTTGACTTCCTCTCCATATGAAAGATTTATGACTACATTATTTAGTCCCTCTTTTTTGTTTTAATGTTGTCATCTTTTACATACTGACATCTCTGTTTCCCTATTCTCAGTATTTTAGCTTTGATTTATTTTCGGGACTTCCCTATCTGGGTTGATATCTGGTTGCTCTGTCCTGTGTTCTAGTCTTGGGTTGTTATCTGATGTTACTGATTTTCTAACCGGAGGACTCCCTTTAGTATTTCTTGTAATTTTGGTTTGGTTTTTACAAATTCCCTAAACTTCTGTTTATCTGGAAATGCCCTAATTTCACCATCATATTTGAGAGACAGTTTTGCTGGATATATAATTCTTGGCTGGCAGTTTTTTTTCCTTCAAGGCTTTATATATGTCATCCTGTTGCCTTCTTGCCTGCATGGTTTCTGCTGAGTAGTCCGAGCTTATTCTTATTGACTCTTCTTTGTAGATTACTTTTCATTTATCCCTAGATGCTCTTAAAATTCTGTCTTTATGTTTGGTTTTGGCAAGTTTGATTATAATATGTCTTGGTGACTTTCTTTTGGGATCTACCTTGTGTGGGGTTCAATGAGCATCTTGGATAGATACCTTCTCATCTTTCATGATATCAGGGAAGTTTTCTACCAACAAATCTCAACAGTTTTCTCTGCATTTTCTGTTATCCCCCCACCGTTCTGGTATTCCAGTCACTTGTAGGTTATTTCTCTTGATAGAGTCCCACATAATTCTTAGGGTTTCTTCATTTTTTTTTTTTAATTATTTTATCTGATTTTTCCTCAAATAAGTTGATGTCAAGTGCTTTGTCTTCAGTCTCACTAATTCTGAGTTCCATTGCCTCAGTTCTGCTCCTATGACTTTCTATTGAGTCATCCAATTCTGAAATTTTATTGTTAATCTTTTGGATTTCTGTTTGCTGTCTCTCTGTGGATTCTTGCAGCCTGTTAAATTTGTCATTATGCTCTTTTATAACCTTGTTAAGTTCCTCTATTGCTTTGTCTGTGTGTTCCTTGACTTGTCCTGTGTTTTACCTGATCTCATTCCTGATTTCTTGAAGAGTTCTGTATATTAGCCTTTTGAATTCTACCTCCGGTAATTCCAAGAAGTTATCTTCCTCTGGAAGATTTCTTGATTCTTTGTTTTGATGGCTTGCTGAAGTCATTATGGTCTGCCTCTTTATATGATTTGATATTGACTGTTGTTTCTGAGTCATCAGCAAGTTATTATATTTGTTTATTTTATGTTTGCTTACTGTGTCCTAGCTTCTTGTCCTGTTTTGATATGTCCAAATAGGCTGGTCATATGAGCTAGTTTGATTATTGGCGTCTTTGAAGCTCTTACGTCCTGTCTCCAGGTGGCTAGAGCTGTTACTAGGTATGTGAGCCCAGGAGTCCATTTACTTCTCTTGTGTGGATTTAGCTCAGGTGTCTAGGTCATTGGTCACCAAGAGTGCAGATCAGGCTCTCACCAACAGTCCTGGACAGGCAGGGGTGATTGGAGTAGGCACAGGTATCTGGCTGCAGTAGGAGGTCATGTGCTGATCAAGGCAGGGGCCTGACTGCTGCCCCTGAGTGTCTGGGTGGAAGATGTGTCCCTGTTCCCTAGAGCATATAAGTGGGTGGGTTTTGCAGCTTGACTATGAGCACCCAGTGCTGTTGACTGTAAGGACTGGGAGTCACCACTTATTTTTGGACCCCTGTCGCAGGTAGCTCATTGGAGTGGGTGAGTCCTCAGGCCCCTGATGTGGGTAGGAGGACCCTGCTGAATGGGCAGGATGGTGTCAAATGTCATGAATCTGCACTCCCCTGTATAGCAGATACAGTTGAAGTTAGGCTTCAGGTATATACTGTGTTATACTGTGCTAATGAGGGCCTACGCTGTTAAAGTGGGCCCACACAGGTCTGTGCAGGGGTGAAAGGTATTCAGAGTCTGTGGACCCCTTATGCCTGTGCCTAGGGAAAGGAGCTGTGTCTGCCCTGAGTTCCTAGCTTAGGGGAGCAGGCAGATTATTTTTTCCTGTTTGTTAACTTTCTCCCTCTCCAAAGCCGGGAGAATGGCTTAGGGTACGTGACGGGTCCTACTTCTGGCCCAGGGAGTGCAGCAATTGCTGAAGCCAGACCAGGACCTGGAGCAGAGTGGAGAGGGGGCAGGTAAACAGGAGAGAAGTACTTCCCTAAAAGGGTTTTTTTTTTTTTTAATCCACGTGGTAGGTCAGATGTTTGTACTTACCTTTCACCGATTGAGTGCCATTTCTTGCTGGTTCGGGAGGCTTGAGCATACTCTCTGCTGCTTGGTCTCTCCCAATATGGAAAACGTGCCCCAAGTGCCACTGCTTGCCTCACTGCATGTGCCAGCCAATCCAGCCTGCAGGGTGCCGGTGCCGGTGCTGGCCAGGTCAGGTCTGGTAGCTCTTTGCTACTTCTGAATCATCTCTCCCTCCCCCTGCCGCTCAGTCCGATTCCTCAACTTTGTCTTTGATGTTACAGGCTCTTATATTATCATACATAATCAGTTCACTTGTTTTTTTGGATCTTTGTTGTAAGAGGGACCACAGGAAGCATCTGACTACTCTGCCATCTTGGCTCTGCCTCCCAAACAGATCTTACAAAATGGTCATTATTATGGTAAGGAAAGGAAATGGTTAGTTTAAGATCACCATAGAATTAGCAAAAGACATTGTGTTAGTTTTGTATTACTGCATAACCAATTACCACAATTTTAACAGCTTAGAACAACATACATTTATTATTTCACATGTTCTGTAGGTCAGTAGTCTGGGCACAGATTAGCTAGATTCTGTGCTTAGGGTATCACAAGGCTGCATCAGGTGTTGGCCAGGGCTGGGGTCTCATCTGAGGCTCCGAGTCCTCTTCCAAACTCACATGATTGTTAGGAGAATTCATTTCCATGTAGCTGTAAAACTCAGGATGACTTGCTTCTTCAAGTCCAAAAGGAGAGAGAGTCTCTGACTTCTCCTGTCTCTGACTTCTACTGTCTCTGACTTCTAGACTCTCTTTTAAAGGGCTCACCTTATTAGGTCAGGGCTACCCAGTTTGATTAACTTGTTGTTGGTTAGTTGCCATCAAGTTGGCCCTGACTCATGATGACCCCATGTATAATAGAATGAAATGGTGCCCTGTCCTGCACCATCTTCATGATCCACTGTTGTGGCCACTGTGTGTTTTGAGTACCTTCCAACCTTGGGGACTCATCTTCCAGCACTATATTGGACAGTATTCTGTTGTAGTCCATAAGCTTTTCATTGGCTGGTTTTCGGAAGTAGACTCCCAAGCCTTTCCTCCTAGTCTGTGTTAGTCTGAAAAGTCCACTGAAACCTGTCCACCATGGGTGACCCTGCTAGTATTTGAAATACCAGTGGCATAGCCTCCTGCATCATAGCAACAAGCAAGCTACCATAGTATGACAAATTGACAGACAGGTGGTGGATGATTAATTTCAGATCTGCTTATTAGGGATCTTAATTACATCCACAAAGTCCCTTTACCTTTGCTGCATAACGTAGCATAATCACGGGAGTAATATACCATCACCTTTGTCATGTTAGTTAGAAGCAAGTTATAGGTTTCACTTACACACAGGGGGAGGGAATTATACAAGGACTTGGGTCATTGGGGGTCATCTTAGAATTCTGCTGACCATTTTGTTTATAAAATATAGCTTCATTTCTCAGCCAAGATGGACAAGACGTGAGATAAAAGGTAACTAAACCTTTTTGCATGAGATATAAATAAAAAATTGAAGGAAAGGTGATGAAAAGAAATCGAGTCATGGTTCAGTGAAAATTCAAAGGCCAGAATGTTTAATAGATTTAATCACTGCCATCTAAAATTCAGTGTAAAATTATTTGCTCTGATGCTTTGGAATGTAAGCAGTGTCCCAGAACTTCAGAAAATTTTTTTGCGTATAAGTTACAGAGAGAGATTGAGAATTGATTGGAAAGGGGTCGACACGTTTTTCCAACATGTATGTGTTTAGGAGTTGAGTCAGTTTTTCTTAGATATTAGAGAACAAGGTGATCCCAGCAAAAAAGAAAATCTCGGGGAAGTGTAAGAAGTTGATTTATGGGATACATACATTTCTATCTTAAAGGAGAACAATAACTAGAATTTGTCTTAGAATATATAGTCTTTATCCAGATAGACCAGAAAAATCTGGTTCATTTTGTAAAGAGGGCAAGCAAGTAAACTTTAGGGTCATACAGAAGAGACACAGACATTTACTTTTTTACCTTTGGAAAGAACTTAGAAATGTGTTCATTGTGTTTGCAAGTGGTTCCTGCTATGTGGCCTCCACAACCTGGTATTACATCTCTGACTCATAGAGACCCTATGTACAACAGGACAGAAACACTGCCCGTTCCTGCACCATCATCACAGTTCTACGTATTACTTGTGTCAGCAAAACGCTGCTTTTCAGACAGATGACAGTTTATTAGATTTTTTAAATTGCACTTTTCATGATATAATCACCTTAGGGCTCAAGTACTAGAAATGACATGAGTATATATGAGTCTGCCTCATGGATTGGATGATGTAAAATATTAATGCTCTTTTCTACATTTAACACCTGCTGAATATGACTGTACACAAAGTCAGCATACAATTACTTCTGTCTGTGGGAGTATTTGAATCATACAGTAAGAGTTCAGTCCATCAAAATTAGGAACAGTTTTGGCGTTTAGCTTGGTTGTCAGGTTGGTTGAACACCAGGGACATGGCTAAGAAAGGGATTAAGGGGAAACAGTATGTTGAAATAATGGTAGGTTTGGAACTACAAATTCTTTCTTCCAATCTTATTTGTGTGATTTGCGTGGGATTGGGTGAGTTACTTAAAACTTTTTTTTTTTATTTAAAATATTTTATTGTGTTTTTGTGGACTTTTACACAGTAAATTAAGTTCCCATTTCACAATTTCTACACGATTTGTGACCTTGGTTATATTTTTCACAGTATGTCAACTTTCTCATTATTTCCATTCTGGTTGTTCCATTTCCAGTAATCTAGTTTCCCTGCCCCCTTGCCTTCTCCATCTCTGCTTTTGAATGTTGACTGTTTGGTCTTATATAGATGGTTTTTTAAAGGAGTACAGTACTCATGGATGATATTGTTTATTTTATGAGCCAATCTGTTATTTAGCTATAAGATGACCTCATAGAATAGTTTTGGTTCAAGGTTTAAAGAGTATTTCAGGACAATAGTCTTGAGGAGTCCTCCAATCTCAACCAGTCCAGTAAGTCTAGACTTTTTAATAATTTGAATTTTGTTCCACATTTTGTTCCCGTTCTGTCAGGATCCATCTATCGTGTTCCTGATCAGAATGGTCAGTGGTGGTAGCCAGGCACCATCTAGTTCTTTTGGCCTCTGGTGGATGAGGTCATGGTTAGTGTAGACTGTTAGTTCTGTGGACTAATTTCTTCTCTGAGTCTTTGGTTTCCTTTTTCTTTTACTCCAGATGCATAGAGACCAGTAGGTCTGTCCTAGAAGCTTTTAAGACCCCAGATGTCACTTACCAAGCTAGGATATAGAAACTAAACTTTGCATAGTATATTATGCCAATTGACTGAATTATCCCATGAGACTATGGTAAACTAGACCCATGAGGAATTTGGTTAAGTCTAAGAAGTATCCGTGTTTGTGTCCTCTATGTGCTTTATCGTATGTGTGAATATATGTGGATGCATATACTTACGTATATATATACCTGCATATAGATACATCTATATATGCCTACATGTATACCCACATATACATAACTATACACTTGTACGCATGCATACATACGTATCCATGTAACCACATTCCTATCTTTTGGTTGTTGCACAGTTGTATATGTCATAGCATTTACCAAAAACAACCTTTTTTCTTGCGTACTTCTCAGTAACATCATTTACCTTGTTCTGCTATACACACTTCACTCACATTTGGTGTTATATTTCCTATCACCAGAAATAAGTGTCTACCTTCTAGAGAGCATTCTCTCCCCTGTACCCTGTTACCTTACATTTTAGGACTTCAGTTTTATCCTCAGTAAAATGAGGGCAGATTCACAGAATGAATAATGAATGAATAACCCTAGTTATTATTTTCCAATGGCTCCAAGTAAGCTAACATCCAAGTATTCGCTTCATAAGGAATGCCAAAAACCAAAAAACCAAACCCACTGCCATCGAGTCAGGTTGAAATGACTCCAACTGTCAAATCACAGTATGGGATGTGGTAATAGATTTGTACCAAGAAAGAGTATTCATAAATTGTAAGCTGGGACCTCTAAAGCTCCATGGGATTCTGAATTTGTATCTATTCTCACTTCAGCTAGTTCTTTTAAGTTACAGGAGGCAGCTGTCTGTGGGAAATCACTTCTCAGCTTAAAGTCTTTTTTTTTTTGCTTTGTGAAAAAAAGTATGAAATGAAATGGCAAGAAGAGTAAATAAAGTCTGAGCAAGGGAGATGGTCTCCACTTGTTACTTTTGTGTGCTAATATCTTGCACTGAATGGTGCTTTAAAGTTAGGCCGGGTAGATGTCATTGTATTTATACTGAACAAGAAACTATCTTAAAGCGGCTTTGCCTGCCAGGTGTTTCTAATGTACAAGATGACAGGCCAGGACGAGCAGCGGAGCTACTTGCTAGCAGTTAGACCTCATTGCATTATATCGTAATCTCTTTCATTTTTTTCTTCCTCCATTTGGCTAAATCTTGCTCAAAGAGCACATACACAGTGGGGAGGGAGAGGTAATTGGATATTATTCTGTTTACTCTTTGAACCCAATTCTCTCTCTCTCAACTTTATATATTTAAAAGTTAAGTAAGAGAAAATGTTTTGGCTAATTAAGATGAAATGATGCTAAGAAATACTGCATACAGAACCAACAGACATCTAAAAGGATGCTTTGAAGATTTTTCTTAGGATCTTCAAGAAAATTAGTTACACTATAAAAGCAAACGCCATTTGGAGGGGGACCTGTTTACTCAGTGCATCAAAGCATACATTAATGAAGAGAGGGTGAGCTAAGCCTTGTGGTTTGGCTGGTTGTAGTCTCTGTTAATAGACTTTAGAGAGTAATTTTACCTGCCATTCTGATGGCTCAGTACATCAGACTCCATAATCAATCTATAAATAGCATTCTATAAAAATTCCTTATTGCATTCCCTGCAAAATATTCTTTCTTCCGCTTAGATTCTTTGCCTTTGGGTCTTCTGTCTCCACTGCTGTCATAACAATTTTTCTTAAACAACTGATTTGATTATGTCATTTCCTTTCTCTGGAAAATATTAACTCCATAGTTCCTTCAGGAAAAACATTAAAGCCTCTAGCTTGGCATTCAGTTCCTCTCCTACTCCTACTGTGGCCTGAACTTTCTCTCTGGTATTTTCACACACAGGCAACTTCACAGACCCACACATGTGACTTTATTCTAGTACATTCATGTCTCACTGGCCAGTAAATGTTCCACTCCCTCTCATGAGACCAAGTCTTTGCAAATACTGTCCCTTTGCTAGACTGTCATTCCTTCTATTATGTCTGGCAAATTCTGCTCACATATTATTTATATGAAACCTCTCTCCTGAGTCCTCTAGGCAAGCATTCTTTGCTTTCTCTGGGTTCCAGAAGATAGCCTTATCACCCTACTACAACACGTGTAACATTGCATTGCAATTTATCTGTTTACATGTCTTGACACCTCTATGGACTATAAGCTCCTCTGGTACAGGGACTGTCTAACTCAGCATTGAAACCACAGTGCATGGTATGGTGCTTAAAACCTAGCAGATAATCAATTAATGTTTGGTAGAGTAAGGCAAGGCTCCAGAAGCTTTATTCTTTGCCTTGTAAAAATTGCTTGGATTGATTTCTTTTTAAGTCTTGATTTTTGTAAATATTTTAAAAGAGTCTTGCCTTCAGATTCAAGGTAGGATGAGCAGGCCACAGCAGGCCAGTGTGCCCACTGTTGTGACGTGAAAAGGCTGGATAAATAACAAAAATCATAGTGTTAAAGGCTTTAGAAGCTGTGCAAGGAGGGAGGACTAGATGGAATAAAATTAAAAAGAGGAGAACTGTACACAGGTGAGCTGTGGATCCCCAGCTGTTTCTCCTTGGGGGGCATTTGCCAATTCTGAATTTGAGCTGAGGATGAGGCTTGACTCATGTGCAGAGCCTCTGAATGGAAAAGAGAATCCAGAAAGGCCTTTTGCATTGTGTGGATCTGGAGCAGCACATTGAAATCCTGAGAAACCACAAACATATACAATAACAACAACAGAATATGAGTTCACATGGAATATCTACCAAAATTAACCAGCTGATGGACTGAAGGAATCACTATAAATGTCAGAAGA
>NW_004444103.1:277048-291612 GCF_000243295.1 Trichechus manatus latirostris
ATAAATCACCATTAACAGAATAAAGGAAAAAAGTTATATCATTATCTCAGGAAATACAGAATAAGCTTTTGATTCAACATTCATTTTTGATAAGACTCTTAGCAAACTAGTTACAGAAGGGAACTCCCTTGATGTGATGAAGAATATTTACAAAACATAGCAAACATTATCTTAATGGAAAAATATTAAAAATTTTCTCTTTATCATTAGGGGAAAATTATATTTTTATTGTTTTTATTGAACATTATGCTGGAGATTCTAGTCAGTGCAATAAAGTAAAAAAAAAAAAAAAAAAAGCCTTATGGGTTTTAAATGAAGACAAACATTCTCATTATTTGCAGATCATATACCTAGAAAATCTAAACTAATCTGTGGACAAATTATTAGAATTGATAAGTCAATTTAAGAAAGTTGCTAGATACAGGGTGAATATATAAAAATCAGTTGCACTTCTATGTAGCTATAAACATAATAAACAAAAAATTTAAAAAGATTATTTGAAATAACGTTAAACTGTTAAATACCCAACAATAAATTTAAATAAATTTGTAGAGGACCTTTATTCTGAAAACTGATATTACTGAGAAATTTTTTCTCAATACTGTTTTTATTCAGAGAAAGTTAAGAAGACCTAAATAAATAGAGAGGTATTGCTGTTCAACCTTGTAAAGATAATTCAGTCCACATTAGATCTATTGATTCAATAAATACCAATTAAAATTCCAGCATAATTTTGTTTTTTGTGGAAATTGACCAGCAGATTCTAAAATTCATATACAAATGAAAAGGATCAAGAATAGTCACAAATACCTTTAAGAGGAACAAAGATGGCAAACTTAAAGACTACCAAATATTAAGAACTATTATGAAGCTCTAGTGATTGAGTCGTTGTGGTATTCGTTTAAAAGGTAGACAAACTGACTAATGGAAGAGAATAAAGAGTCTAGAAACAGATCCATACTTATATGATCATCTGATTCATGACAGTGGTGACACCACATTGCAGTTGGAAATATATAGTCTTTGCAATAAATAATTTTGTATGGCAAAAATGTATCTTGAAGCCCTACTTCAAATCATATACCAAAATCAACTCCATATGGGTTACAGATTTAAATGTGAAAGATAAACAAATGAAAAACCCTTTAGAAAAAAATACAGAACATCGTTTTGTCCTTGGAGTAGGCAAAGATCACTTAAACAGGATGCTTAAAAAGTGCTAAGCACAAAGGAAAAATAGCCAGGGTTGGCGGGGGAGGATTATAAATAGGGGAGTGTTAGATTATGAACTTTTGTCCACAAAATGTAGTATTAAGAAAGTGCAAATGAAACCCAGAGAGAGTGAAAAGATATTTGAAATACATGTATCTGACAAGAAACATCCAGAATGTGTAAAGATATCCTATAAATCATTAAGAAAAAAGCCACTAAATAGAAAAATTGGCAAAAATTTAAACAGACTTTTCCCAAAAAAAGGATATTCAAAGAGCCAGTAAATACATGAAGAGGTGTTCAACTTTATTATTAACTAGATAAATATAAACTGAAGCTACAGTGCCATTAACTCTACATACACACTAGATGACTAACATGAAAATAAAGGGAAATACTAAGTGTTGTCTAGGGTGTGGATCAACTGGGATCCTCATATCATGTGGGCAGGAGAGTAAATTGGTACACTTAGAGAACTGTTCGGCAATACATTCTAAAGCTGAACATATATGTAACCTTTGACGCAACAATTCTACGTATGTTCATTAAAAGACGTGTTTGAATATTCATAGCAATACTATTCATATTAGCCAAGAGTCGAAAGCTAAAATGCTTATCTACAGTTGTTGTTGCTTGATGCCTTCTAGTCAGTTCCAACTCATAAGCAACCCTACGTACAATAGAATGAAATACCGCCCAGCCCTGCACCATCCTCACAGTCGTTGTTATGCTTGAGCCCATTGTTTCAGCCACCGTGTCAATCCATCTCATTGAAGGTCTTCCTCTTTTTCGCTGACCTTCTACTTTACCAAGCGTGATGCCGTTCTCCAGGGACTGGTCCCTCCTCATAACGTGTCCGAAGTATGTGAGATGTAGTCTCGCCATCCTTGCTTCTAAGGAGCATTCTGGTTGTACTTCTTCCAAGACAGATTTGTTCATTCTTCTGGCAGTCCATGGTATATTCAGTATTCTTCACCAACACCATAATTATCTACAGTAGACTGGGTTAATATTAGTTTGAAAGATATAGAATTTTTGGTTTTATAGGTCACATAGTTCCACTGTTGACAGTATCATATTTTTTCAACCTATATGTTGTATATAAACACAATGAATACTACACAGCAATAAGAATAAAGATTCACAACCAGATGCAACAACATAGATGAAACTTATAAACATGAATTTGAAGTTCATCAAAAGAACCCAGACACAAAAGAGTAAAAATTGAATGATTCTATTAAAATAAAATACAAAAAAAAAAAAAAGCAGTTAAAACTAAACTATGCTATTAGAAGTAAAGATTTAAAAAAAAAAAAAAAAAGAACAGTTCTTCTCTGGTCTGTTCCAACTCATGGTGGCCCCATGCATGTCAGAGAAGAAAAGTGATCTGTAGGATTTTCAGTGTCTGATTTTTCAGAAGTAGATTCCCCAGGCCTTTCTTAGTGGTCATGTTATCCTTCTTGAGGGGAAGTAAGGAAGGAAGTATGAATGGGACTTATAAGGTTATGGGTGCAGGTAAAGTGTTGATTCTTTATCTGAAGGCTGATTGTGCAGGAGTGATCAGTTTGTAAAAAGTGTATTGAATGGTACACTTAACGATTGTGTACTTTTCTACCTGTATGTTTTACTTTAAAATACATAACAAAATTAAATCAAGTAGCAGATTCAGGAAAATAGTAAAATTATTGCTAATGTATTCTGCATATAATGACATTAGAAAATTATGTTTAAATTATTGAGTCAAATCTACAATATCTAGAGATAGAATGGTGACACAGTGTGAAGTAAGTAACCAATGTTACTGAACTGTTCATGTAGAAATTGTGAATGGATGTATGTTTGGCTGTGTATATTGCCACCAAAAATAAATATTAAAAAAAAAAATAAACCTACTAGGAGAGGAGATAAGAATTCTTTTATATATATATGTGTGTATATATATACATACATGCGTATATATACGCACACACACATATATATACTAGCTACCTCAGTTTACTGTGTATTATGAGACATGCCCATTGACATCTGATGTTACAACTTTCTTTCCAGTTTTATATAACCCTCCTATGAGGCGGAGGTTAAAGATGTCCCAAATGTCCAGCTTTTCCTAACTGCTGTACCACTCCATCATCTCTAACATCAACTACTACTCCTCCCTGCAGTACTCTCCCTCTTGTCTTTGGGTTCCATAATTCACTGCAGCATTTCACAGAACTCAGGAACTGAATCAAGGAAATGGCTCACGCAATTGTGGAGGCTGGCAAGTCTGAAATCCATGGTCACGCGTAGGCTTCTCCTGACCCACGGGGCTGCAGGGGCTGACCAACCCAAACTGGCAGGTCAGACTGCAGGCTGCTGGCTCACAAGGCTGTGGAAGCTGATGAATCAGGTCACCAGCCCACGGAGCTGCAAAGGCAGCTGAGTCCGGCGGGTCAGACAGCTGGCCTCTGGCTCATCTCCCAAGAACCAGAGGTTAGACGATCATGAACTGGACACGGGATACAGATGTAGAGAGAGAGATCCCCGCCAGGGCACCCGCATATATACCTTGGATGCAGGTCACACCCCAGGGAACGGCATAACTTGAGTAAGGATGGGACTTGAGTCACGCCCTCCTGGAAGGCTGTGACTCAAGATACACGCCACACCAATCATGCCTCATTAACATGTAGAGGTTAGGATTTACAACACATAAAATGGAGGATAATTAGGATAACTACATCATAACAAAATGGGGGACAACAATACAATACTGGGAATCATAGCCTAGCCAAACTGACACGTAACCTCAACCACCAAATGTTCCATATACCTTATTTGCATAGTCCCATTCAGTCACTGTGTGTGTCACAAAGACCATGGCTAGAGGGCCATATTAATTCATTGCACCACATTCTCCTTCTGCTACTTCATGATAATTCACAAGCTACAACCCTTCCGCTGCCCACGGGCAAACTTCAGGTCTTTTTTCAAGCTAAATCATCATATTTATTTTACTAATTAGGAATGTCTTAATCATTTAACATATATAAAACCATGTTACTGCTTTTACTAGGTTTGTATCTTTTTATACACAATGGCTGCAACAGCGGGCTCAAGCTTAACAGCGATTTTGAGGATGGTGCAGGACCGGGCAGTGTTTCGTTCTGTTGTACATAATAGGATCACTATGAGTCAGGACCAACTTGATGGCACCTAAGAACAACAACAACAATATTTCTATATATTTGTCACTGATAAAGTTTTTAAGTGTTGTGTCCCTAATCTGATTTTCTCCATAAGCCCCGTGGTTTTTATAGTGAGATATTGTGCAGTGATTTTTAGGAACACATGTAGTCTTATAGCAGACCTAACTGCACATAAAATTCCCTGGCAGTCATAGGGGCTTTTGTCTGTAAAATTCATCTCAAGACAGTTGAAGCTATGTGGTTCAGACCCATATTAGAAATAAATAAAGAAACTAGAAGGTATTAAGTGTTATGATGCTGTAGCTATCTTCAGATATATTTAGGGATTCTCTGGTCTCAGAACACACTGTAACCATTGTGTAGCACTGGTTAATATATTAAGATTATGTTGTTGTCAAGTGCTATCCAGTTGTCTCTAACTCACGTTGTTTTTGTTATTAGGTGCCGTCAAGTCGGTTCCGGCTCATAGTGACCCTATGTACAACAGAATGAAACATTGCCTGGTCCTGCGCCATCCTCACAATAGTAAGTATGTTTGAACCCATTTGTCTTAGTTATCTAGTGCTGCTGTAACAGAAATACCACAAGTGGATGGCTTTAATAAAGAGAAATTTATTCTCTAATAGTCTAGGAGGCTAGAAGTCCGAATTCAAGGCACTAGCTCCAGGAGAAGGCTTTCTCTCTCTGTTGGCTCTGGGGGAAGATCCTTGTCATCAGTCTTCCCCTGGTCGAGGAGCTCCTCAGCGCAGGGACCCTGGGTCTAAAGGATGCACTATGCTCCCGGTGCTTCTTTCTTGTTGGTATGAGGTCCCTCGTCTCTCTGCTTACTTCTCTCTTTTACATCTCAAAAGAGATTGACTTAAAACACAATATAATCTTGTAGATTGAGTCCTGCCTCATTAACATAATTGCTGATAATCCCACCTCATTAATATCATAGAAGTAGAATTTACAACACATAGGAAAATCACATCAGATGGCAAAATGGTGGGCAGTCACACAATACTGGAAATTATGGCCTAGCCTAGTTGACATACACTTTGGGAGGGCACAATTCAATCCATAACACCATTTTACAGCCATTGCATCAGTCCGTCTCGTTGGAGGTCTTCCCCTTTTTTGCTGACCTTCTGCTTTACCAAGCATGATGTCCTTCTCCAGTAACTGGTCCCTCCTGATGACATATCCAAACTAAACAATATGAAGTCTCACCACCTGTCTTCTAAAGAGCATTCTGGCTGTACTTCTGCCAAGACAGATTTGTTTGTTCTTCTGGCAGTCCATGTTATATTCAGTATTCTTCACCAACACCACAATTCAAAGGCATCAATTCTTCTTTGGTCTTCCTTATTCATTGTCCAGCTTTCTCATGCATATGAGACGATTAAAAACACCATGGCTTGGGTCAGATGCACCTTAGTCCTCAATGTGACATCCTCGCTTTTTAAGATTTTAAAGAGGTCTTTTGCAGCAGATAAGATGTATTGAAAAAAAATAATTAAATTATTGAGTTTCTGCATGTTTATTAATAGACATAGATCTGTGTTAAATGCATTGAAAGCTTAATTAGTCAAGCCATGCCACTTCTAACAAAAGCTTCCCCCTTTATTTGGCGATGCTGCAATGTAGCAGTCTGCACTGAAGGACTGTTAGCATGAAAGTTAGTGATAACGGGGTTTAGAAGTATCTCTTCTCTGAGAACTATGCAGTAAATACAATAAAGAATATATCTCATAGGAGCAAAAGTGTGTTTTAAGTCAGTGATGCAAAACTTGACTGCTTTGGGAAGGGTGGGTATATGTTTTTAATGAGGTAGTTGAAAAATACCCATTTGTGATGAGTAAGTTCTGTACAATTTGAGCTGTTTATTGTCATCTAATGGGGATATGATGAAGAAGAGCATTTTTTTAAATGTAACATTGATTACTACATAAGGCCTGTCTTGTAAAAACCATGATGTCTGCACGCCAACACCCTCCTCCTAACATCAACAACAACAATAACTAGAAACAGAATTGAAAAGGAGTCTGGGGAACCCTAGTGTCTGACAACTTATGTATCCAATTACTGAGATGTCACCAGAAATATGATTGTGTTGGAGGGTGGGTAGGGGGTGATGGCTAATGAGATAGCAGTGCCTAAAACAAAGGCTAGCGTTGTCTCTTTGTATCTACATCACTGTTCTTTGGATCGGGAAGGAATCTGCAATGCTCATTAACCCTTTGCTAGGTTGGTACAAGAGATATAGTGGTGCTGCTAAAGTGGGCATCACTAATTGATGCTTCTTATGAATATGACAAATGATGTTATCTTGCTTTGTTTTGGGATTCCCTGTTCATAGAAAACATTCTAAATTTCAAATCATGTGTTTCAGTTTGATGAAATCTCTACCTGCTCCTTTGTGATACAAATAGGAAGGGTAGGATTAAGTGACGTTTTCTGATCATCCCTCTCCTGGACAGTACAGGTGCTGAGGAGAACACAGCCAGCCTCCGTGCCCCTGTGAGGTGGCAGACAAGTTCTCAGAGGGCTAATAGTTGAGCACTTAACCATTTGCACCACCCAGGGACTCTATTAAAGGGACCCACGGTTGGCAAAAGACTACTCTGGTAAATGTGTGTGGACGTGAAAGAATGCACATTCTGTGGGGTCTCTTCGTGCCTCATGTGCAATTTTGAATTGCCTGTGGAGGTATGACAGAAGAAAGATAGGCCTAATTTTCCTCTGTGTCCCTGGCAACCCTGTGTACTTCGAAAGGTCAGGTGAGAGATTAATCAAGGTAGATATAAGCAGAATTTACAAATTACCTCTTTACCCATATACCATTCATATGTTATTCATTGATTCTTCTATTATGTGCTGAGGCCTGGTATAAGCACTGGGAAAATAGACACAAGGAGAACATGGCCCCTGCTCTGAAGGAGCATTCAGTTTAGGTAGGAAAACTAGTAAGGGCGCCAAAGTGTTGTGGGAACCCAGAAAGTCGAAAATATGAGGGAGAAAAGAGTAGTCATGTCTACCTAGAAACCAGTTGCCCTTGAGTTGGTTCCAATTCATGGTGACCCTGTGTGTCTGAGTAGAACTTGTTCCATAGGATTTTCAGTGGCTGGTTTTTCAGAGGTAGATTACCAAGCCTTTCTTCCAAGGCTCCTTTGGGTGGACTTAAACCTCTAACCTTTGGGTTAGCAGACAAGTGCATTAGCCGTTTGTAATACCCAGGGACTCTTGTCTACTTAGAATAGGGGTCTTTAACCAATGGACCCGTTTGACAGTTGGTGAGAGCTAAGTCCTGATGCTTCCAATTTCAAGCAAATGCTGATAAAAGAACATCTCTTCAATGTATAATTGATTGTGACAGTGTTTGGATCATACGTCAAATTATAGAGCCATAGTTACTGTTCTAATTCATGAGTAAGAAGGAAATTAATGTATATTGTTCTAAGTTACTTTGAAAATGCCATGGTTGTAGAGGAAAGAATCCAGAACACCAGTTCTAGCCTTTGCTTTGCAACTAACTAGCTGTGTGATTTTGGCCAAATCACTTAACTTTGACCTTAGCTTTCCTATGTATAAAATGAGAAAATCTCCTCATTCTAGATTATAATGATTACTCCCAAACTCAAAACCTGAAAATAGAATAAAATATATCAAAAGAGTAAATCCTTAAAAGTATTCTTCTGTGAATAAACAGACTTTATAAAGCAACTGGGTGGAATTTGGACCTCCCTTGAAATTAAAATCAACATGGAAGCCAGATGGTTGCTACTCACAATCCCCACGTGAGATGACTCTCAGGAAGTCCATCTGCTTGAATTCCCCCAGTTCCCACATGGGAAGTTAGGATCTCTAGATATTCAGAATCTGGTGAGTCATTTTATTTTCTCTCTTTTCTCATGAGTGCCAAAGACAGTTTTTCTGGTGGAATATAAGAAATCTAAATTTTGACTGGTGTCCATAGAATATGCAATAAATGGTCTTTACTATGAATAGTTGTAGAAAACTCAGAAGAGTACAAAGTAGAATTGTGAATTTTATAAATTAAATTATTTCCTAGCACCGCTACTCAGGACTTGTAATCCTGACTGTTAAAATCAACTTCCCATTTTTAGTTTCATTCCCTGTCCAATGCATTTACAATGTGCTACCAGATTAATCTTTCAAAGCAGCTCTGTCCAGTAGAACTTTCTGTGGTGATAGAAATGTTCTATGTTTCTTCTGTCCAAAATGAAAGCTACTACCTATTGAGCACTATTGAGCGTTTGAAATATGGCTAGTGAACTTGAGAAACTGATGTTTTTCCTTTTATTTAATTTTAATCAATTTAAATTTAAACGTAAGTAGCCATGTGTGCTAGTGGCTTCCTCATTGAACAGTACAGTTCTTAAGCGTAGACTTGACCATGTTCCTCCTCTACTCGTAGCCTTCTGTAGTTCCCCTCTACCTGTGATGGATCACTGCTATATCTCAAGCTGGTATTCAAGAACTTCATAAACTGTTCTTGAACTACCTTTTAGACTTACTGCTTTTCATGCAATCTGTATTCCATCCAAACTGAAATATTTGCTGTTTTCAAATCTATCTCTTGTTTTCCAGGAACCACATTTTATTTATACTGCTTTTTTCTTTTTTATGAGAATTACATTTTCTCCACTTATCTAATTATAGCATGTCTCATTTTGAAATGGCTCAATTCCATTTTCCCCAACTCTATAAGGTCTGTCTCAGACATGTCAATTGATATCTTTCAAGCTAATGGAATCCCATAACACTTTTTTATGATAGTTTATATCTTAGCCATTTATATATATATATGTGGTTTACTAATTATTTAAATGTCTAATTTAACTTTGTGTCCTCCTGACCCCTTTCACATAGAAGGAGTATAAATTAATCATTAAGCAAAGGCAACAACATTGGGTTGAAATCAAGTTACTTGACTCACTACCTGTGCAACTGATTAGCACAATGTGAGGCCCATAGCAAGTTCTGAGTGAATACTAGCTCTTTTAGTAAGAGACTGAGAGCCAAAGATTTGCTGAAGGTTGAAGTCTGGGGTTTCCACACTCAGGTTGTTATAATTACTTTCAATGCACAAACAAAAGGCCATATACCTTTATTGAAAGAAGAACAAAATCAGCCAATACCTCATTCTCTGAGACAGAGGGTTATAGAAAAAGCTTGTTCTCTCTCATAGCAGAAATCCTTGATCTAAATCCATCTCGCTCCCCTCCACTGAAAAGTGGAGTTTGAGGGAGGATGTCGAGAGAAAAGTCTTGAAACTTAGCGCCAGGGTAGGACCACCAGCAGGTCAGCCAGGAAGCTATTCCATGGTGAACGCAGCCAAAGGTTCAGGGAAAGCATGTGGTTTCCTGCTGTCCTGCCATCTACCTTGTTCCCATGCCAAAACCCACTGTCTGCAGCACAAGGGTTGAATGGCTTATTTTATTTGTTTTGAGCTTGAATGGAATTACAAAGATTCTTAGGGGAAAATGGAAGAGCACAGATTTAGAGGGAGGTTGCTCCTCTCAGCATTTGAGAGAACGCTTTGTTCTCTGTTTTTGGACACTAATCTTTAGATTGATCATTTAGGCTGACTTTTTCCACAATGGCAGAAATAAAATGCTTTCAAATCTGTAAAGATGAGACTTTTAAAGATTTTGCCAAAGACACAAAATTGTAGTAAAACATTAGTGATTATGTTTAATTTACCAAATTCTTGACTTAAAAATATGTCCAAGGACAGTAGTAAAAACAGCATGGGGGCAGTGTCTAACTTCCTCTAACTTCACAAGGGGGAAGGAGAATCAAGATCAACATCCCAGGAGGTGCGGTCAAAATGACAAAATAGTCAGTTGCTTCCTGTGGTCCTTCTTACAACAAAGGCCAGAAAAAGCAAGTGAATCGATTATGTATGAAAATCTAGGTGCCCTGAACATCAAAGACAAAAGTTGAGAAATCAGACTGAGTGGCAGGGGGAGGGAGAGACAGTTCAGAAGCAGCGAGGAATTGCCAGACCTGACCTGGCCAGCACCCACACCCTGCAGGCTGAATAGGCTAGCACGTGAGAGGTGAGGCAAGCAGTGGCACTCAGGATACTTTTTACACATTGGGAGAGACCAAGTGGCAGAGAGTCTCCTCAAGCTTCCAGAACCAGCGAGAAAAGGTGCTCAACTGGCGAAAGATAAGTAAATGTGTCTTAACCTTCTGTGCAGATCAAAAAAACCTGCCCTTTGGGAAGTACCTCTTGCCAATTTACAAACCCCCTTCCCACTCTGCTCTGGGTCCCGGTCCAGCTTCAGTGATTGCTGCGCCCCCTGGGCCAGAAGTAGGACACATCACGTGCCCTGAGCCATTCTCCCAGCTTTGGAGAGGGAACAAATTAACAAACAGGAAAAAATAATCTGCTGGCTCCCTTAAGCCAGGAACTCAGGGCAGGCACAGCCTCTTTGCCTAGGCACAGGCATAAGGGGTCCATGGACTTTGACTGCCTTTCACCCCTGCATAGACCTGTGCGGGTCCATTTCAACAGCGTAGGCCCTCATTAGCACGGTACAACACAGTATATACCTGAAGCAAATTTTCATCTGTATCAGCTATAAGGGGGCGTGGCAGATCCGTGACATTTTACACTGCCCTGCCCATTAAGCAAGGTCCTCACCTACCCACTTCAAGGGCCTGAGGACTGGTGGCTCCACCCACTCCACCAAGTCACCCACGACGGGTCGAAGAATAAGCAGTGACTCCCAGTCCCTACAGCCAACAGCACTGGGTGCCCATAGTCCGGCTGCAAAACCCATCTACCTATGCGCTCTAGGGAACAGAGACACGTCTTCCACCCAGACACTCATGGGCAGCAGTCAGGTCCCTGCTTTGATCAGCCATGACCCCCTACTGCAGCCAGATACCTGTGCCTACTCCAATCACCCCTGTCTGTCTAGGACTGTAGGTGGGCAAAGGATATGAACAGGCACTTCACCAAAGAAGACATTCAGGCATCTAACAGATACATGAGGAAATGCTCACCATCAGTAGCCATTAGAGAAATGCAAATCAAAACTACAGTGAGATACCATCTCACCCCAACAAGGCTAGCATTAATCCAAAAAACACAAAATAATAAATGTTGGAGAGGTCGTGGAGAGACTGGAACACTTATACACTGCTGGTGGGAATGTAAAATAGTGCAGACACTTTGGAAATCGATTTGCTGCTTCCTTAAAAAGGTAGAAATAGAAGTACCATACAATCCAGCAATCTCATTCCTTGAAATATATCCTAGAGAAATAAGAGCTGTCATACAAACAGATATATGCACACCTGTGTTCATTGCAGCACTGTTCACAATAGCAAAAAGATGGATGCCCATCAACGGATGAATGGATAAACAAATTATGGTAGATTCACACAATGGAATACTACACAACGATAAAGAACAACAATGAATCCACGAAACAACTCAAAACATGGATGAACCTGGAAGGCATGATGCTGAGTGAAATTAGTTGCAAAAGGACAAATATTGTATAAGACCACTATTATAAGAACTCAAGAAAAGGTTTAAACACAGAAGGAAACATTCTTTGATGGTTATGAGGGTGAGGAGGGAGGGAGAGGGGAATTCACTAACTAGACAGTAGACAAGAATTATCTTAGGTAAAGGGAAGGACAACACACAGTACAGGGGATGTCAGCACCATTGGACTAAACCAAAAGCTAAGGAGTTTCCCGAACACAACCAAACACTTCGAGGGACAGTGTAGCAGGGGCGGGGGTCTGGGGACCATGGTTTCAGGGGACATCTAGATCAATTGGCATAAAAGTTTATTAAGAAAATGTTCTGCATCCCACTTTGTTGAGTGGTGTCTGGGGTCTTAAAAGCTTGTGAGGGGCCATCTAAGATGCATCAATTGGTCCCCACCCACCTGGAGCAAAGGAGGATGAAGAACACCAAAGACACAAGGACAATATTAGCCCAAGAGACAAAAGGGCCACATAAACCAGAGACTTTATCAGCCTGAGACCAGAAGAACTGGATGAGGCTTGGCTACCACCAATGACTGCCCTGACAGGGAACACAACAGAGTCCCTGACAGAGCAGGAGAAAAGTGGGGTACAGAACTCAAATTCTAGTAAAAAGACCAGACTTAATGGTCTGACTGAGTCTGGAGGAACCCCGGAAGACATGCCCCTGGACTTTTTGTTAAACCAGAACTAAAACCATTCCTGACGCTAACTCTTTAGACAAAGATTAGACTGGCCTATAAGACATAAAATGATTCTCGTGAAGACTGTGCTTCTTAGTTCAAGTAGATACACGAGACTAAATGGGCAGCTCCTGTCCGAAGGCGAGATAAGGCAGAAAGGGGTAGCAGCTGGTTGAATGGAAATCCGGGGTGGAAAGGAGGAATGCACTGTCACATTATAGGGATAGCAACTAGGGTCACGCAATAATGTGGGTATAAATTTTTATATGAGAAACTAACTTGAGCTGTAAGCTTTCACCTAAAGCACAATGAAATAAATAAAGATCAACAGCCCATGGCTGATTCCTATGAGGCAGGGCTCAGACATGTCTTTTATCTCTACCATATTTACCAACTCTAATACCAACCATCCCTCTCACAACACTCTTGTACTTCTCTGCTGGGTTCGATAATTCATTGCAGTGGCCACGTGGAACTCACAGACAATACTCGCGATTATGGGGTTTATTAGGGAAGTAACAGGTTACAGTTCAGGCTCAGGAACACTCAGGATCCAGTTCTTCCATCAGGACAGCCCCTTCCCGGCTGTGCTGCACAGGCACGCCTCTCCCTGGCCCTCAGTCTCTGCCCAAATGCACTCAGTTTTCTCGCTGGATGGGCTGGGAAGCCTACTGCACCGTCTCTTGTGGGTCTCTCCTGCTGGTCTCTCCTTCCTTGGTAGTGGTGGGCTCTTCTCTTTCCCACTTCTGGAGTGGCTCATTTCAAGCCCAGCGGGATAGCAAAAGTGACCAGTCCCCTTGGTGGACTGCAATTACCCTGTCATACAGTTCGCCTGATCACCTGGGTGGGAGTTACGAGACCATGGCTAGAAAGGCCACACAAAAGTAATCAGTCGCACGGCAACAATTATTTTTATCTGCAAAAAATTACTTGAACTAACTTCTAATCTATTTTTAACTTGTGATAGTAGCTGATCTGCTTTAATGAACTAATGGAATATGAATAATCTAGGTCTGAATCCCAGCTTGCTGTTCACTTACTATGTAACTAATTTTTTAAACTGTAAAATAGAAAAAATAGTGCTTACTTTATGGGTATATTTGGAATATTAAATAAAATAATTTTGATGAGTCATTTAGCATGGTGGCTGGCAAATAGTAAGTCCTTAATAAATGTTAGCTGCTGTTACTATTGTTGTACGTAGCAATAATACAGTACAAACAGCATGAGCCTAGGAGTTGGCTCTTCCTAGATTTGAAACTGAGTTAAGCCACTTATGAGGTTTACTTAACTTCTCTGAGCCTAAGTTTCTTCTTTTATGAAATTAGCTATAACGTAATGATAATAATTCTCACTTTGTAAGAATGTGATTAAATTTGGATTGAGTGACATAAAGTGAATAAAGCACTTTGCACAGTTTCTGGGACTTAAAGATCATCAATACATTTAACTACCCTCCCTGTATGGTTTGTACAAAAATAAATACTATAAAATATTTAAGAACAATTCTTCCTCGACTAGGCTCTTTATAAACCCTTCCATGTAACCTTGATTATACTATATTTTAAATCTTTTGTTTGGAAATAATTCCAAACTTACAGAAAAGTGGCAATGATAGTAGAAAGAACCCCTATATATTCTTTTCCTAGATTGACCATTATTAATATTTTACACCATTTGTTTTATCATTTGTGCTTTGTCTCTATAATTGTTGTAGTTAGTTCCATTGAGCCGATTCTGACTCACAGCAGCCCCATGTGTGCAGAGCAGAACTGCTCCATGGGGTTTTTAAGGCTATGACCTTTCAAAAGTAGATTGCCAGACTCACTTCTTTTTAAAAAAAAAAAAAAATTTATTGTGTTTTAGGGGAAAGTTTACAGTGAAAATCGTTTTCTCATTCAAAAATTTATACACAAATAGTTTTGTGACATTGGTTGCAGTCCCCACAATGTGT
>NW_004444103.1:292882-294297 GCF_000243295.1 Trichechus manatus latirostris
CTTACTGACATCTGATTAAAGCCTTTTGAGGAACTCCGAGCCCGAGGTTTTAAATCACAGATTTTCTAGAAAAGCTAAAAAAGAGAATAAATGCAACAATTAAAAAATTTCTATTTAGATAGACCCATTGAAGGTTTACATTTCAGCTGTTAAATGCTGATTTTGCAATAAAGGTATCGAATGTTTCAAAAAGGAAAATACAGAAAATTAAAATTTATTAAACCCCATAAAACAATTTCAGTGATTCACTTTTTAAAGAAAAAGACCACATTGCATGGTTTTGTTTTTTTTTTGACATGATATAGTCAAAATTTAACGTGAATGGTACTTGAGATGTTTTCTGATTATTTTCTACTATCTTTTTTTCTTTATTTTCACAAAGCAGAGACGTAGTGTGTCGTTTTCTAATTTCAACTTCCAAAACCATACCTGTTGCTTTTGAGTTGATTCCGACTTATAGCAACCCTACAGGACAGGGAAGAACGGACCTGAAAGGTTTCCAAGGAGCGGTGGTGGATTCAAACTGCTGAACTTTTTTGTTACCACCTCTAGCTCTTAACCACTGTTCCACTTAACATTCCCAAATTTGTCTTTAGAATGTTATTAATATGTAACCAAATGACCAAATTACCAAATTAATTAAAAATAAACTACAACTTGTCAAAATAAATTACCAATTTGTGGTATTTTAGCTTTTTAATTTTTTCAGCATGTATTTGCTAATATCACATATGGCAAGAAAAAAGATTCTGTTATGAGTAAACTTTATATACCAGTATATACCGTATTGGCCTCATAACCTCAAAAAAATAAATTTTAAATTAATGTTCTACCACATATTTTTTAATCTATGTAAAGTAAAAATAATTGTCCAAGTAATCTTGACATGCTTGTTAATACTTTGATAGGAAATGTAATTATTGCTATTATTAGTGCTACTCTTACTTGGTTAAGGATGCTTTTTAAGTCTTTTTAAATATTTCCGTGAAGTCGAATGGTTAGTCTATGGTTATGTAATAAAATACTTTCTATATACAATGTGATTTGTCTCTGTAGCATTTATGATAGCAGAAAATAGTTTAGACAAAGTATCCTTTCAGTGAAATTTATAATTTTTCTCCTAGTAATTACCAAATGCCAGAATTAATTTTTCTCAGATAATTATTCCTTAAGCATAGTTGACAATCCCAGACATTTAACTCATTCATTAAAATGCAATAATGATTTCTCCAATGGTTTTCACTACCAGTAATGACATGCATTATTATGCATCACTGATTTCCATGAAGAACAATGAGACTATTTTATTGGCATTTACGTTTATTACTGCATGCTTTGCTGTATGCTTGTGAAGAAATGACAAAAGGACCCAGGTCAAATTAACCTTTTTTTTTTTTTTCTTGAAAAATAAATAA
>NW_004444103.1:295325-305375 GCF_000243295.1 Trichechus manatus latirostris
CTCAAAAAAAGACCTGAGTTACTGGCCTGAGAGAGACTGGAGAAACTCCAAGAGTATGGCCCCCATACACCCTTTTAGCTCAGTAATGAAGTCACTCCAGGGTTCACCTTTTAGCCAAGGCTTAGATGGGCCCATAGAACAAAACAAGACTAAAGGGGCACACCAGCCCAGGGGAAAGTACTAGAAGGCAGGAGGGGACAGGAAAGCTGGTAATAGGGACCCAAGGTTGAGAAGGGAGAGTACTGACATGTCATGGGATTGTTATCCAATGTCATAAGACAATATATATATACTAACTGTTTAATGAGAAGCTAGTTCTGTAAACCTTCATCATAAATAAAAATAATTTTATTTTTTTACAATAAAAAAAGAAAAAAAATGCAATTCACCATTTAAAAAAAAGAAAAAAAAGGACGAATTTATTAAGCATTCTTTGTACTATGCCATATAATTAGAGGTTTACTTACTCTATGTTGTTTAATCCTAAAGAAAACTGAGATTTAGAGAAATTAAGTAACTCCTGCAGGGTCATACAGCTTCTATGTAGCAGTGCAGGAATCAACTTAGGTCCATCTGACTTTAAAACCTGAATACCTAAGCTTGTAAGCAGCCACCCAGGAACAATAATTGGTCTCTGTTTGCATGGAGCAACAGAAGAAGAAAGTCAGGAGTAGGAGGAAGAAATGGAGGGTGTAGTTAATTGCCTTTATGAAAGATTGCCTCCTTTGCCATGAGACCAGAACTGGATAATACTTGGCTATCATTAGTAAATATCTTGATCAAAGATTCTATAGAAGAATCCTGATCAAAAGGGGGAAAATACAGAACAGAATTTCAAATACTCATGGAATCTAGAATTTCTGGGGCCATAGCGGCTGGATGAACCCCCAAAACTGTTGCCCTAAGATACACTTAAAACCTTAAACCAAAACTATCCCCTGAAGTCGTCTTTAAACCAAACAACATTTTAACTTAACTATTAAAAGAATGTCTGCCTTGAGCATTGTGCTCTTTTAAGATCTATTTATGTGGGATCAAAGTGACAACAGCAACTCAAAAGGTTAGACAGGAAATTCAGGGGGCAGAGAATTTTTGTCAGTGGGAGAGGAACAACTCGAAAAGGAGGATGAGAATGGCACACAACTCAAAGAATGTAATCAGTGTCACTGAATTGTACATGTAGAAATTGTTGAGTTGGTGTACTACCGTGTATGTTTTCAACAACAACAACAAAAATAAAATAAATTCTTTAAAAAAATTTTCTTCAGTTTTATAAAATAGAATTTAGGTTTAATATAGTATGTCAGGCTTTATACCAGATGGCAACTACATTGAAGTGTCTGCATGTGCACATTGACTGAAACACTTCTTCAGTTGGAAAATTATTAATTAACATGCAAATATTTCATCTGATAGGGTGGATTTTACTCAAAATGCTACCATTTCCCTTTAAAATTACAGCTTCTCACTGCAAAGGCGTGCTGTTTTAGCCCTGTTTGTATGAAGCAACAGTGACATGCAGGGACTGATTAGCTGAAATCACAGATGTGTTTGCCTTAGGGAAGTAGCAGTATCCTAGTTTCTCTGTAGAGGTGATAGCCAGAATTAAAATTACTTCCAATCCAATGCCACAACTGTCCCGATTTTAGGAGTTTGGTGATTAAATTGGAATATAGTAAACGTGAAAGGAAAAGTAAAGCTGTAAACGTTTAATGTCTATGTGGTTCATTCTGAGGATAAACAATAATTCTGTATGTTGCTAGGGACTGACTCTTCTAGGCTAACATCAGTAGGAGACAGGTTTGTACAGCTTTTGAAAATTTCACTTACATCAGTCATCCACACATGGATGCATAACGAGGGTGGGTATTTTTCAGGAGGAGAACACACATTTAATTTGACATTTTCTTGTTGAACTGAAGCAGCCAGCTTCCCTGGCTTTATTCCATCTTTTCATCCCACCAAACTCCCTCCTACTCATCAAATAATCACGGCATTCTTCACCATAAAACATAGGCAGATGGGTTCTTGGAGCATTATTTGTAATCGGATTGAAAAGATCTGTTTTTGCTTTTCCCAGTCCCCATTCCGTAGTTCTCTAAAATCAGTATTCATTTCTTAAATTCACAGTCGTTCTTTTTCTTAGCAAAGAAATGGAACTTAACAAGTGCAATTTTTTTGAACTTTCTCATGTGCTCTCTAGGCCTCCATAGTCTGTGGGGAGAGAAATTCATATGAAATGTTAGAAACTCTTTTTCTTAAGTCAAGAACAGTAGCACTTTCGAAGTGTAAAGCACCAAATAAATGCTATATAATAACAGCAATTTTATTGAAGTCAAGTCATCTACCCTTTCCCCATAAATTCAAATACTTCATTATTTAAGCATGCATTTAAAGACCATTTACATGGGCTCTATTTATTAATTGCCATTTACTCCAGATTCCCTCATAACTGGATTATTTCTCATTTTAAAAATTGCTGGAAGCATCTAAAAAGCACCAAGTGTTAAGAGGTCATTCCTTAAGACTGGCTCTGAGAATTTCTTGGAAACAATTTCCCCAGACATCCAAGGTACATTTTTCTTTCACTATTAATATGCCAGAAATTTTGTTGCACAAGGAGAAATATACAATATTATGACATTAAACTGCCCAATTAATACTTGAGTACTTACGTCCTTAATTTTTTAGCCTATAAATAACTAAGTAAATCTAATATGTAAAAAGTAATCAGAGAGCAAGCCCCATTGGTGACATATGGAGCTTGGAAAATATGGTAAGAATAAAAATCACTTTAAATACTGAACCGTCAAACATTTTGCAAGGTGCAATTTTTTCATTGTACCCATTCATAAAATCCTTGCCATATACCTTGGGGAAGGTGAGGCTATCTTCAAAGCTCATGGCAGTTGATTAGGCATAGTTATATCCTTGCATAAGAAGTATGAATGTTTGAGTTTTTAGCCTTACTAAGATTATATTGGTATTTTATATTTGGTAGACACTCTTTAACCTGATTTAATCACAAGTTATTGAACTATCACAGTGGAGGGATATGAAAACTGATTTTCCCATCTCTTTTACTTGTATTTTTAAGTTGCTCTCCGTCAATGATTTTCTTTTTTTCTATCTCCCCAACCCATCCATAAATATAACGGAAAAAAAAAAAAAACTTCATAGGAAATACAAACTTTCTAGAAACAGACAAGATTCAAATTTACCAATGTATGATTTTCACTAGAGGACAAATACCCCTTAAATCTCTTTTAGTTAGATAAACAAAATGCTGATTATTATATTTTAGGTTACCTGCTACATAGCATAGTGCTTAGTGTTGGGAAAAGTTCATTCTGGTGAGATAAAATCTCTCCTTCAGACAACTTAGATTCTAAGAGCAACTTGACACAAGCTGTTTTTGATAGATAAATGATAAAAAAATGAGGCACAAATGGCACAGATTCAACTGATAAGTTTTTATTTGAAAGGATTATTATCTGGCATCATGTTGTGAAAGTATACATATGTATGCATACATAATTATATATATGTATTCTTTTTTACAGAATGAACAATTACTGATTTTTTTCCACAGGGTTCAGTAATTTTCATAGATACATCTAATTCCCACAGCACTCTCTCAGATATTATAATTACACCCATTTTCCAGGAAAAGACTTGGAAACACAGTGAGATTCAGTAGCTAACCCTAAGTCATGTAAACAGTAAATGGGGAACTGAGGTTCAAGCCCAGACAGTCTCCTCAGCTCCCCAGGGCCCACTTTAACCACTCTACTGTACTACCTTCCAACATTGCTGATTTCACACTACTCTCCATACCTCCAATCTTCTAGGAAAATTGATTTCTCTGCTGTTTCCAAACAGAAACCTGTGTGCTCATTCCTGACTGTAAGTCATCTTTACATCTTGTCCTCCATCCTAAATGTTTTCTAGCTCCCCTCTTCTCTAGACTCCAGATGCCACTGCCCTAATTGACCAGAGTTGACATCTGAGAAGAATCCTGTGGGTCATCAATGTGTATATGGCAGCGACTCTCAACTAGGTTTCCAAATCCTGACCTCTCCTCTGAGCACCTGTGCAGTACCATAGGCTCCTCAGCTAACATCTCACTTTCCCCAAATTTGCCGTTTTCCTGTATTATCTTACAGTTCAATTCACCACCAAGTTTCTCCAAGCAAAAACTTTGGAGGAACTCCACATTGCTCCCTCTTCCTCCTGACCTGCACCCAGTCTCCTCAAACTGTCATTTTTGTTGTTTCTGGGTCTCTCAAATCCCATTCTTCTCCATTCTCACAGTCATTGCCCTAAGCCTTCATCATGTCTTGTCTGGGTTATCACAACAGCCTTGTGATCTACTCCCTGTGCCTCCAGCCATACTCTATTCCAGTTTATCCAGCATGAATCTGACACCAAAACCATAGTGGCCCCATAAGACAGAGTAGAACTGCCCCATAGGGTTTCCAAGGAGCAGCTGGTAGATTTGAACTGCTGAACTTTTTGGTAAGCAGGTGTAGCTCTTAACTACTGTGCTACCAGGGCTCCAAACTCTGACACAGTGATCTTCAAAAAAAATAAAATGTTGTAGTATTGCCCAAGGATTTTTAGCGTAAAATCTAAACTCTGTCCTAACTTCTAAGGACTTCCCTGACCTCCCTCTGTACCTCTCTGTTGTCTTCTCCTGACACTCTTCCTTTCAGGCTGAGTTCAGCTACCTTCCCCGCCTTTTCTATTTTCTCCACTAGAACCATCCATTAGGGCTGTGATCTCTCACTGCTTAGAGCCCTAACACCGAGACCCCTTCGTATAATAGGTAAGAACTCAGGCTCTGAAGAAAGACAGACCTGGACTTGAATCACTGACCTACCACATCCTAACTTAGTTGGGCAAACTTGGGCAAATAATGTAGCCTCCAGGAGTCCTAGTTTTCTCCTATGTAAAATGAAGCTATTAAAGGACATTCCTCACAGAGCTGTCAGGAAGATTAAATATGATTGTCCATGTAAGTCCTTACTATGATGCCTGGAACATAGTAAGTGCTCAATTAATGTTGATTACAACTAATGAAATGTATAGGTTTGAATGATTGAGATAAAAAAGAATTTATAATGAATGAGTGGATAATGTGAATGAAATTAAATTTATAGAAGAAGAGATAGATATACCCAGTCAGGGAGAGAGTGGTTCAGGATGAGGTCAGGCCAATAAGCAACATTTCAAATTTGTCCGTTTCCTGCCTAAAAATTTGCTTTATAATTGATATGATTTTAGTAAAAAAGAAACGATTTCAAAAGCTTGTTTTTGGTGGGGCTTTCATTTTGTATTTTTACTGCCATGTTCTTCTTGCCACTCCAGAGGTACTTTTGATTACTTCCAAGAGGGTTGCCTCTGTGCATCCTGACTGAATTGGAAGAAGCACAAGGCACTTTGTATTGCTCAAGCCATCTGAGGTTCCTGTCCTGGAGGGGCATGGATAAAGGAAAGCCGGTGTCAGCACATTAGAGCACATCAGAGAAAAAGCGAGCAGCGTGCAGAGTCTGTGCAATCACTCATGCTCATTAGAAACTTTTTAATGTTTGCATGCTTGCCACTGGCAATGATGGCAGACTTCAAGTAATTGGGAACCAATTTTTTATTATCTTCTACGGTTCTATAAAAAACTGGTGTTTAATATGTTAATCATTATTTCTGAATGTTTTTCCACTTTAACACCCCTTGATCAGGAGTCAGTGTCTACATTCAGTATCTGGAGTCCTCAGCTGATAGAATGACAGGGATTAAGTGGCAAAGCACAAACAGTGGGATGGTAGTAACTAAGATATTAAAGCTCTTTATAATTTACCCTGTGCTTTCCCATATATGATCACATTTGGGCTGCTTTCCCACAGATGATCTCATGTGGGAGGGGAGGTGTTTTTATGAACTCTGTTACACTTGAGGAAGACTTAGGATAATAGTGAATTGCTCAACTTCACTTAATAGTAAGTGGCATTGTGTGAGTTATTTACGGCATATCCCATACCCTTCCTCCTTCATTTTGGAGGCTGGGTTATTAATGAATTTATAAGTGGTCTTGAAGAGGCAAGATGACTCTGTAGAAAGATTTATTAAGATTGGAGGGTGGAAATATGGCACATTTGCTTCAGTATGGGTGGGTTTAAGACAATACATTTAGATGTGTGTGTAGAGTCACGGGGTTGAACAGTGGGGGTTTGAACTCACCAGCCTCTGTGCGGGACAAAGATGTGACAGTCTGCTTCTGTAAAGATCGCAGCCTTGGAAACCCTGTGGGGCAGTTCTACTCTGTCCTGTAGGGTTGCTGTGAGTCGGAATTCGACTCGACAACAATGGATTTGTTTTTTTTGTGTGTGTATGTCATGCTACACACATTCAAGAAACAAATAACCTATTGCCATGGAGTCCATTCCGACTCATTGTGACCCCATGTGTATGAGAGTAGAACAGTGCTCCATGGGGTTTTTAATGGCTGATTTTTTTTCAGAAGTATATCACCCGACCTTTCTTCTGAGGTACCTCTGACTAGACTTGAACCACCAACCTTTTCTTTTGCACCACCCAGGCACTCCAAGGGCATAATAGACTGTATCCAATAATAATCCTGTTTTAAATCTAATTTATACTTTCTTTGGATGTGTCAGAAAGCAATTCAAGATTGTGCAGAAATCTCAGGGACAACTTGACTTATTATGGTAAATATGCAGATGTGTCAGTTAACAGAAATTTCAGATTCTCTGAGAAATATGCTTTACATTTAAATGTAAAAATGTATGTTAATGTAAAGCACTTTATAAATAGAATTATATGTGCTGTTTCTGAGAAAATGATAGAAGCAAAAGACTCAAGTTCGCTTTCTTGAACTCCAGAAACTTCTTGCTGGGAATAAATTACTAACCTGTTTTCTAGATTTCATTATCTTTCAAAAATGATATTCTTGTTTTGGCCTGTGCCAGTAATATAGTTTCTGTTTCCGCATCCTACATGCCAAATAAAAGACACCATGTTGAAGTGGAAAGAACATGAACACTGACGTGACAAACTGGGAAACAAAATCCTCTTCTATTTTCTAGCTTTGTGACCAAGGGCAAGATTTTCAACATTTCTGAATGATACAATTTATCTGTACAATTTGAACAAACTGTATAAATGAACAAATCTGTCTTGGAAGAAGTACAGAATGCTCCTTAGAAGCGAGGATTACGAGACTTTATCTCACTTACTTTGGACATGTTATCAGGAGGCACCAGTCCCTGGAGAAGGACATAATGCTTGGTAAAGTAGAGGGTCAGAGAAAAAGAGGAAGACCCTCAATGCGATGGATTGACACAGTGGCTGCAACAGTGGACTGAAACATAGCAACGATTGTGAGGATGGTGCAGGACCAGGCAATGTTTTGTTCTGTTGTACATAGGGTTGCTATGAGTCGAACAGACTGGACGGCATCTAACAAAAACAACAACAGCAATCTGTACAATGGAGATACTACTTAGCACATTGACTTCTTGTGAGGAGTAAGTGAGATAATTTAGGTAAAGCACTTAGAATTGTTTCTGGAGCATATTCTCTATGTTCAACAAATGCTTTCTGTTGACCTCATCACTTTTTAATCTTCAGACAGTAATTGATGGGTGAGGTCCTATTATTTTGAGATTAGTGAGCATGTCTTTGTTAACATCAAATGGACTATATCATCTCCTAATGGTTGTGTTTCCAGATGGAAGAGGCCCAATCCCTTTAATCTGTGCATATCAGAGATCTTAGTCTAGGTGCAGCATCTGGCAGCTCAGGGCATGATGAAATATTGTGGAGGTAGAGGAGGGTTCAGTATTGTACTTGTCCCTCAGTTTGAAAGCTTTCTTATATTGAAGTGCAGTCAGCTTTCCTGTAACTTCCTTTCAGTTTTCCTGCTACTCTTCCCTGGGCTGCAAAGAAAGTGTAGTCATTCTGGTCTTTGGATGAAGTTTCTAATATTTTGAAGTACTATTTTGTTCCACAAGCCCTGGTGGTGCAGTGGTTAAAGCGCTCACCAGCAGCTCCATGGGAGAAGGATATGGCAGTCTGCATCCATAAATATTACAGCCTCAGAAACCCTGTGGACAGTTCAGCTCTGTCCTGAAGGTCACTATGAATCAGAATCAACTCGATGGCAATGGGTTTGCTTTGGTACAGGTTATTGTGTTCTGGACGCTCAAGCAGGTGGGTAGCAACAGTGGCTGCAACAATGAGCTCAAACATACCTACTATAGTGAGGATGTCAAGGACAGGGCAGTGTTTCGTTTTGTCATGCATAGGGTCACTGTGAGTCTGAACCACTCACGGCACCTAACAACAACAACAGTTGTGTTCCACATAAACTTTTTTCCATTTCAACAACCCCAGTTCCTACAAGCTTTCCTGATAATAACTGTTTTCCCAGACAATTTATCGTCCTCAACGTTCTTTTTTGTTCACAGTGAACTAAAGTGTCCTTGGAGCAGAAGGCGGTATTCTAGGTATTCCAAAGAACTGTAGGATTTGCCTTGGTATGGACACTATGTTTCCATAATGCAGCATAAGATAGTATTCATTTTGGGAAAGCCTTTTATCCTGTTGGCCAATATTGTGTGTGAACTCAATGGCATTACTTAGGTTTTCTCATTAGAGCAATTGGCTGTTAAAACAGGTTTTCCGCATCTTGTAATTATGCTGGCAGTGTTTCAGATCCTGTTGTAGGATTTCATATTTCTATCTGTCATATTTTGTTATTAGTTTCATCTCATTGTTCAAATATATTGAGGATTGTAAATTATTATTCTACCATCTCATATATTAGTATTTTATCTCAGCATTGTGGCCTCTGGTAGTTTGATAAGTGTTTCTTAATATACTTACCAAAGTATATTAATATAATAATATAATAATGGAAACCTTATTGATAAAGAAGTAGATCAACACAAGGTTTAATACATAAATGGCTGGCATTCTAGATACCTGTTGTTTTGGTCATCTAGTGCTGCTATAACAGAAATACCACAAGTGGATGACTCTATAACAAAGAGAAATTTATTTCTTCACAGTAAAGTAGGCTAAAAGTCCAAATTCAGGGCGTCATTTCCAGTGGAGGACTTTCTCTCTTTCTGTCAGGCTTCTCATCAATCTTCCCCTGGACTAGGAGCTTTTCCACACAGGGACCCCAGGTCCAAAGGATGCGCTCTGCTCCCAGCACTGCTTCTTGGTGGTATGAGGTTCCCATGTGTCTCTGCTGCTTCTCTCTTTTATATCTCAAAAGAGATTGGCTTAAGACACTATCTAATCTTACAGATCTCATCAATATAACTGCCACTAATCCATCTTATTACATCATGATGATAGGATTTACAACACAGTGGGAAATCACATCAGATTACAAAATGGCAGACAATCATAAAATTCTGGGAATCATGACCTAGCTAAGTTGACAGATATTTTTGGGGGACACAGTTCAATTCATGACACCTCTGTTCAGGTTGGAAATGAACACTAACCAATAACTTTTAGTCTCTAGTCTTATCTTACTTCTCTTGACATTGATAATTATTCTAATTGGGTGATTTATTGAATGAACTGCGAGTTTTTCATCACTCTTCAGAGTAAATTGTTCAGGACTGGAACACTAGACTCATTTAAATCATGTATATATTCCCTTACTATTTCCACATCTCTCCTTAGCTTCAGAGTTTTGCTCTGAATACACTGTCTCTCACACACTCACACATATTCATTGCAGAATATTTAGAAGCTGCTGTGAAACACCTGTAATTCTTTTACTGAGAGGATATAGTCAGACAACTGAGACTGGCTTAAGACACTGTCTAATCTTGTAGACCTCATCAGTATAACTGCCATGAATCCATCTTACTACATCATAGTGATAGGATTTACAACACATTGGGAAATCACATCAGATGACAAAATGGCAGACAATCATACAATACTGGGAATCATGACCCAGCCAAATTGATACACACTTTTTTGGGGGGACATAATTCAATCCATGAT
>NW_004444103.1:306231-308511 GCF_000243295.1 Trichechus manatus latirostris
ACCTCAACATAAAGAAAACAAACATCCTCACAACTGGACCAATAAGCAACATCCTGATAAACGGAGAAAAGATTCAAGTTGTCAAGGAGTTCTTTTTACTTGGATCCACAATCAACACCCAGGGAGGCAGCAGTCAAGAAATCAAATGGCATACTGCATTGGGCAAATATGCTGAAAAAGACCTCTTTAAAGTGTTAAAAAGCAAAGATGTCACTTTGAGAACTAAGGTGTGCTTGACCCAAGCTGTGGTATTTTTATTCGCCTCACATGCATGGGAAAATTGGACAATGAGTAAGGAAGATCAAAGAAGAATTAATGTCTTTGAATTGATGGTATTGGCAAAGAATATTGAATATACTACGGACTGCCAGAAGAATGAACACATCTGTCTTGGAAGAAGTACAGCCAGAATGCTCCTTAGAAGCAAGGACGGCGAGACTTCGTCCCATGTACTTTGAACATATTATCAGGAGGGATCAGGCCCTGGAGAAGGACTACCTGCTTGGTAAAGCAGAGGGTCAGCGAAAAAGAGGAAGACCCTCAATGAGATGGACTAACACAGTGGCTGCAACAATGGACTCAAACATAGTAACAATTCTAAGAATAGCGCAGGACGGCCAGTGTTTCCTTTTGTTATACATAGGGTCCCTGTGAGTCGGAACTGACATGAGGGCACCTTACAACAACAACATCATCATCTCCACAAAAAAGTGAAGTTTTGGATAGACTTTCAAGCTCATAGACCTAACAAGTGTCTTCTAATGATTTTGTTTTTATTTTCTGGTAAGCTAGATATAATCAATCTTAACAGTGAGCTTAGTTTAATTACCATTGCTCTCCTTAACATACGTTTTTATTTTGTGTACCAGTACATTTTATTATGATTGACAAATAATGATATACAATTAAAACTTCACTTACCGATCATGTTCTTATATGTATTTTCCCATGTTTTTAAATTATTTCAATATACCTGCTCTAGGAAAAAGTACCATATTTTAATGCAAAAATTGCGTGCTTTCTACGTTTGTTTGCCAACTGCACCTTCCCCCACCCCCCTGGGAGATATTTTGTAAGAACGTTATTTTTTTTACAGCAACATGTAAAAAAAAAATTGGCATATCGGCACTTACCAAAATACTTTGCAGGAGGGAGGGTGCGCTTAGCAAACAAACATAGAAGGCATGCATAATTTGCATAAAAATACAATAGATTTTCTGAAACATTACTTATATTCTTTGATTTGGCATATACCTGAACCAAACCAAACCTGTTGCTGTCAAGTTGATTTCAACTCATAGCGACCCTAAAGGACAGCCTAGACTTGCCCCATAGGGTTTCCAAGGCTTTAATCTTTATGGAAGCCTACTGCCACATCTTTGTCCCATTAAGCAGCTGGTGGGTTCAAACCACGGACGTTTTGGTTAGTTGTTGTTGTTAGGTGCCATTGAGTCAGTTCCGATTCATAGCGGTCCTGCGCCATCCTCACAATCGCTGTTACACTTGAACCCATTGTTGCAGCCGCTGTGTCAGTCCATCTCATTGAGGGTCTTCCTCTTTTTCGCTGACCCTTTACTTTACCAAGCTCGATGTCCTTCTCCAGGGACTGGTCCCTCCTGATAACGTGTCCAAAGTACATGAAGTTTCACCATCCTTGCTTCTAAGGAGAATTCTGGCTGTACTTTTTCCAAGACAGATTTATTTGTTCTTCCTGCAGTCTTCACCAATACCATAATGCAAAGGCATCAATTTTTCTTTGATCTTCTTTATTCATTGTCTAGCTTTCCCATGCATATGAGGTGATTGAAAACACCATGACGTGGGTCAGACTCACCTTACTCTTCAAGGTGACATCTTTGCTTTTTTTTTTTTTTTTAACAATTTAAAGAGGTCTTTTGCTGCAGATTTGCCTAATACATTGTCTCTTGATTTCTTGACTGCTGCTTCCATGAGTGTCGATTGTGGATCCAAGTAAAATGAACTCCTTGACAATTTTAATCTTTTTTGTGTTTATCATGGTGTTGCTTATTGGTCCAGTTGTGAGGATTTTTGCTTTCTTTATGTTGGGCATAATCCGTACTGAAGGTTGTGGTCTCTGATCTTCATCAGAAGTGCTTCAGGTCTTCTTCACTTGCAGCAAGCAAGGTTGTGTCATGTGCATAACACGGGTTGTTAATGAGTCTTCCTCCAGTCCTGCTCCTGTGTTCTTCTTCATATAGTCCAGCTTCTTGGATTATTTGCTCAGCATACAGATTGAATAGGTATGAAAGGATACAATCC
>NW_004444103.1:308958-313254 GCF_000243295.1 Trichechus manatus latirostris
TTGTGTGTGATATTAATGATATTGTTTGATAATTTTCATATTGGTGGGATCACCTTTCCTTGGAATAGGCATAAATATGGATCTCTTCCAGTCAGTTGGCCAGGGAGCTGTCTTCCAAATTTCTTGGCATAGACGAGTCAGCACTTCTAGCACTGCATTCGTTTGTTGAAACATCTGAATTGGTATTCCATCAATTCCTGGAGCCTTGTTTTTCACCAGTGCCTTTAGTGCAGCTTGGACCTCTTCGTTCATTACCATCTAATCCTGATCATATGCTACCTCCTGGAATGGTTGCATGTCAAACAAATCTTTTTGGTATAGTCACTCTGTGTATTCCTTCCATCTTCTTTTGATGCTTCCTGTGTTAGTATTTCCCCCGTGGAATCCTTCAGTATTGTAACTCAAGGCAAGAATTTTTTCTTCAGTTCTTTCAGCTTGAGAATTGCTAAGCATGTTCTTCCCTTTTAGTTTTCTATCTCCAGGTCTTTGCACATGTCATTATAATATGTGACTTTGTCTTCTCAAGCCACTCTTTGAAATCTTCTGTTCAGCTCTTTCACTTCATCATTTCTTCCTTTTGCTTTAGCTACTCGATATTGAAGAGCAAGTTTCAGAGTCTCTTCTGACATCCATTTTGGTCTTTTATTTCTTTCCCTTATTTTTAATGAGCTGTTGCTTTCTTTATGTATGATGTCCTTGATATCATTCCACAGCTCGTCTGGTCTTCAGTCATTAGTGTTCAAGTCGTCAAGTCTATTCTTGAGATGGTCTCTAAATTCAGGTAGGATGTACTCAAGGTCATACTTTAGCTCCTGTGGACTTGTTCTAATTTTCTTCATCTTCAACTTGAACTTGCATATGAGCAATTGATGGTCTGTTCAGCAGTCGGCCCCCGGCCTTGTTCTGACTGATGATGTTGAGGTTTTCCATCATCCCTTTCCACAGATGTAGTCAATTTGATTCCTGTGTATTCTATCTGGTGAGGTTCACACGTATAGTTGCTGTTTATGTTGTTGAAAAAGGTATTTGCAATGAAGAAGTTGTTGGTCTTGCAAAATTCTATCATGCAGTCTCTGGCATTGTTTCTATCACCAAGGCCATCTTTTCCAACTACCAGTCTTTCTTCTTTGTTTCCAACTTTTGCATTCCAATCACCAGTAATTATCAATACATCTTGATTGCATGTTTGATAGATTTCAGACTGCAGAAGTTGGTAAAAATCTTCAATTTCTTCATCTTTGGCCTTAGTGATTGGTGCATAAATTTGAATAACAGTCGTATTAACTGGTCTTCCTTGTAGGCGTATGGATATTATCCTATCACTGACAGTGTTGTACTTCAGGATAGTTCTTGAAATGTTCTTTTTGACGATGAATTCAATGCCATTCCTCTTCAATTTGTCATTCCCGGCATAGTAGACCGTATAATTGCCCTATTCAAAATGGCCAATACCAGTTCATTTAAGCTCACTAATGCCTAGGATATTGATCTTTATGTGTTCCATTTCGTTTTTGACCGTTTCCAGTTTTCCTAGATTCATACTTGGTACATTCCACATTCCTATTATTAATGGATGTTTGCAGCTGTTTCTTCTCATTTTGAGCCGTGCCACATCAGCAGTTGAAGGTCCCAAAAGCTTAACTCCATCCACGTCATTAAGGTTGACTCTATTTTGAGGAGGCAGCTCTTCCCCAGTCGTATTTTGAGTGCCTTCCAACCTGAGGGGCTCATGTTCTGGCACTATATCAGACAGTGTTCTACTGCTGCTGTTCATAAGGTTTTCACTGGCTAACTATTTTCAGAAGTAGACCGTCAGGTCCTTCTTCCTAGTCTTTCTTAGTCTGGAAGCTCAGCTGAAGCCTGTCCACCATGGGTGACCCTGCTGGTATTTGAATACTGGTGGCATAGCATCCAGCATCACGACAGCAAGCAAGCCCCCACAGCAGAGTTTTTTTGGTTGGTAGCCAAGTGCTTAACCACTGTGCCACCAGGGCTCCATTTGACGTATAGTTCTACAATATTTAAGGACCTGTAAAAGGAAATGCAGTATTATAAAAACCAGTGAAAAATAATTATAGAATTTTGTGTTTGTTGTGTTGAAACATGAAAAATGTATTAATTGTGTGTGTTTTGGATTTTTTTAATCCGACAAAAGGAGAAAAAAGGCAAAGATAAGTATGGTTATGAGAGAATAGATAAACTTGAATTGTAATATAAAAGTACAGATTTTGGTGCACACTTTTATTAAGCAACTTGAGAAAAGGTCTCCAAAAAAGCAGCTTTTGTTTTTTTGAATCCTCAATGACACTGAAAATGCTTTCATTCTATTGGCGTGTGATTTATAAATCAAGCATGACAAAATTCTGGTACTTCTTTATTAGAGATGAGGGAAAATGGGTTTAAGAGAATGAAAATTAAAAGGAATTCTAATAATTTAAGGAATATAACTGCCTATTAAGATGAGTAAGATTTTTTATATAGGCTATGAATGCAAATGTTAAGACATTTTTGTGTTTTGAACTTGCTAAAGACATGTGTTCTAACTTTAATACTGATACCCATACTTACTTTTGAAAGATAAATACCTTAAAATATTAAAATATAAAATAAACTATAAGTGCCATAAGTTTAAATATTAACATTATGTACAATGTGGAGCATTGCACCCTCAACATACTTCACCTACAAAATTTAATTTTAAGATATGATTGTAAAAGTTTACAAAATTTCTGTGGGTTATTTAGGTATATTAGACAATTACTCAAGAGTTTTGAAAATGGAGAGTGAACTTCATATTGTAATTAGAAGGACTTCTTTCTTAGAAACAAATCTTTCAGTCAGTACCAAAACCTGCATAACTGTTTTGCCTACTCTTTAGAGCATTTAATGATTATTTGTTGAGATATCTCAACTTTAGTCTATCCTGTTCTCTCCAGATGTAATCCGGATCATTTTTTAACCCAATTTGAAAAGATTTCCTTAATAGAATGTTTGAAATTAAGATAGGGAAAAAAAAAAAAAGGTGCCATCAAATTGATTCTTACTCATGGAGTTCCCATGTGTGTCAGAGTAGAGGTGTGCTCCACATGGTTTTCAATGCCTGATTTTTCAGAAGTACATCACCAGGCCTTTCTTCTGAGGCATCTCTGGGTAGACTCAGATCTCCAGCCTCTCGGTTAACATTCAAGCACGTAACCATTTACACCCTTCAGGAACTCCCAAGCTGGAAATACCAGAAGGATAAAAGTGGAACACATTTGTTCTGCCAGATCTTTTGTTGGAGAGTACCTGAAAAATCATAACCAGCACCTAAATAAGCCAGGCTAGATTGTAGGAATCTAGTTTCTGAAGATAGAAGAGACTCCAAGAAACTTATTTGCATTTCTGATTTGATTTGACTTACAAAGATTTGATTTGATTGGGGTTTGCTGCTATGAATGCTGTGTAACAAACCACCGTAAAACTCAGTGTCTTCAGACAATAAGCTTTTATTTAGGTCACAGATCTGTAGATTGGCATGGTATCTTCTGGTCTTAGCTAGACTCTCCCGCATGTCTGGGTTGGGCTGATTTTTTAGTGATTTTGGATTGCCTTTGCTGGGACATCCCAGCTGTTCACTGCGTGTCTTATCTTCCAGTGGGCTAGCCTGGGCATGTTCTTCTCACTGAATGCAGAAGACAAGAGAGTGCAAGCCCAGTTGTGCAAATGACGTTCAAGCCTGAGCTTGCCTGGAGCAAGTCACACGGCTAAATACAGTCAGAGTGGAGGGCCCTACAAAGTTACATGGAAAAGGGCGTGGATACTTGGAGGAGTAAAGAATTGATGCCATTTTGCCATCTACCACAGTGATTGTTTTAGGATTGTGTTTACTACTGCAGAATATGAACACTAGATGTATGCTGCTGCTTCCAAAGAGCAGACCCACTTCAAAGCATTTAACACCTCACAGGGGAGCGCAGAGTTAAAGCTGTACTACCTTATGGCACCATGTCCCATGTCCCATGGCACTCAAACACACAATGCTTACATTGTTGACTTGTAATAGGAAAGATGCCATTTGGGAGTTTTATTCTGACACTGAGATCTACTGAAACCTTAACAACAATGCAGTTCAGATTTTCCTAGATTTATCTCTTAGGAGAAATAGAGAAAATACAATTAAATGTTGAATATTTGCTCTCAAGCAACCCATTTGTGAAGGATAATGATCTCACCTAGAAGATAAAAGTTTTCATGTGATTAAATTCTTCAGTCCATGAAGCATTATCAAGCACCTGAGAGTAATATATAAAAGAC
>NW_004444103.1:314390-315661 GCF_000243295.1 Trichechus manatus latirostris
GTCGACAGTATCAACTTTACCTCCCCATTCAGATTTTGTCCTTGAAAACTGTCTTCTGAATCAGCATTGTCATAATGTTCCACAGCCTTTGGGGCAGTCTCACAATAAGTCCAGGTTTACAGACTCCTACCCCAGATTATACACAGAATAATTTGGGGTCAGGGATTCATTATCTGCGTGTTAAAATGACTTCATAGTACTAATACCTAGCATTATACACTCTCTGTCTCCCTAGCTTGGAATCAAAGGACATCAGACTATATGCTAACTCTTGGCAATATTTCTGAACCAGCTTTCTCTGAGATTTGGTGGGCTCTTTTAATCTGCCATTTTTGAAGTTCTTTCATCTCAGGTAATTTTGTTAATATTATACATTCAAATCCCTTTACTGCTCAATTTGTTGTGTTCTCTCTGTTAAGAACTCCAGTTATCTTTGTGTTGGTTCATTTTGTCTTGCCTCAACATCTATTATTTTCTCGCAAATTGCTTTGCTTACTCAATCTTTTTCTCTGTGTTCATAGTAATTATTTCAAGTCATTCATCTATGTTATTATCTCAATTTCAAAGCATCTCTATTCTGTACTTTGTTATTTCTCATCTTTTACTTCTATAGTACTATTACTTTGGCCCTCAGCTTTTTCTTTTGCTCTATAATCTGTCTTTACCTTATTCTGTTGTTTTATCATCTTGTCTTTGAGTTCTCATTAATTTCTCCTATACTGAAAAGGACACAATCACAAGGCATGGTGGTGATTTTTTTTTTCTGGTTATTATTATTTTTATTAATTTCATAAGATATTAAAAGAGGGAGATGTCTATCATTTTTACCTGGAAGTCTGGTGGTGATTTTTAATTAAGATTTAAGGTTTGATTCTATAGTAACAAAATGTCTACTTTCCTGATAAACTGAAATATTTCTCCTTATTATCTAATAAATTTATGTTGCCCTGGTTGCCAAGGAATTTAATATAATAGCTCTCCTCAGCATGGTTTTTTGTTTGTTTGTTTTTGGTATAAGCATCTAGTCCCCTCCTTCTATACATGATTTCATGCCAGTTATTTAATTTTAGAGCTAGTGGTTCAATTTACTTTTGCTTTTGACTGTAAGCCAACACAAATTCTGTTTGGAATTAGACAAAATATATGATTTAAAAACAAAATCACTTTATTAGAAACAAAATGATATACCATAAAAGCCTGTTATAATTATAGCCTCTAAGACAGCTCTCAAAATATTTTCCCCCACCATCATAAAAGGGCTCAACATATTT
>NW_004444103.1:317041-318691 GCF_000243295.1 Trichechus manatus latirostris
GCCAAACAAAATTGTGAGTTACTTCTACTAAATGAGTAGGATACTATGCCATGTATTTTGGGTACCTATCTTTTTCAATTCCATTTCTTTCCAATTCTCTTTTTTCTGCTCTAATTTACTTATTTTATGTTTCATTTGAAGTCTCTAAAACACATGAAGTATTTGGAGATAGGCATAGTGAAGAAATTAAACACTTAACCATTCATTCCATCACATGTAAAATAGTATAATATTCTATATTTAAAAGGTCATTAACTGAATGAATAGAATTAGAAAGTTATTCAAATTAAGTAAAACATATATATGGAGGAGCATCTCAGCCCTATTTAAAATAACAAAAAAGAAACATCTTAATATAAAACAATAAAGTTTTAAATATTATTTATGCATGTGATTTATTTCAAATAATATTTAATGATAAGGGAGAATGCTTATGATATAACATTATTAACTTAATAGGATGCAAAACTCTATTGCAATGTGATCTTAATTTAGCTGATGTAATACAAATAGAAAATGTCTTCAAGGAAATACATCAAATGTTAAGTGTTATTCATAAATGGTGTTTATAGTTGATTTGTATTTTGTCTTAGTGTTGTCTGTACTTTTCATACTTTGTGCAATTAATATGTTATCCTTTATTAACAGAAACATACACTATTTGAAAGTACCTTTTAATTTTCAGTAGACTGCCATAATATTAAAATATGTTATTTTGTGGGAAGAGATATTGATATTATTTTGTTACCCAAATACGTTGACTTAAATACTGACCCTCCTCACCATGAAACACCTTGTTTAGTTTTTAAGGACACAATACGACCTTGACTCCCAAAGAAATTGTTTTTCTTCTGAAATTATCCAGAAATGATTCTCTTTTTGCCATAATAATTGGGATGATTTCTTGTCATAAAGGTGAAAATCCAAGGTATCAAAGTCATATGTGTAGGTAAGTACTCAAAATGATCACTTGGGCCCAGAAATTTGATATCACTTGGGAAATAAGTAAAGCTGATAGAAAGTCCAATGATATAGACTCTCTTTCTGTCATAAACCAGACTTATTCTCCAACATGCCTACATAAAAGGAATTGAACTTTTCCAGATTACTTAATTTTACATTTTACTCCATTTCAGTGACTTTTATATTCTGAAAAAGATAGTGTGGAAAATCTGGTAGTGCAAGATACGTCATGATTAGAATGCTGCCGTTTCCGCTTGTGAAAATGGCATGGGGGCAGCATCTGACCTCCTCCAACCCCATAAGGGGGAAGGAAAACCTAGATCAACAGCGCAAGGCTGACTCCAATGAGATGGAGGCCAGACAAGCCTCCTGTCTTCGTCATCTTTACTAATTCTGACACCAACCGTCCCTCGCACAGCACTCTGTACTTCTCTGCTGGGTTCGATAATTCATTGCAATGGCCACACAGAGCTCACAGACCATACTCAAGATTATGGAGTTTATTAGGGAAGTAACAGATTACAGTTCAGGCTCAGGAACACTCAAGGATACAGCTCTTCCATCAGGATAGCCTCTTACCCCTTCTCACAGGCACGCCTCTCCCGGGCCCTAGGCCTCTGCCCAAAGGCACTCAGCTTTCTCTCTCTGTGGGCCGTGAAGCCAACCACACCATCTCCTGCTGCCAGG
>NW_004444103.1:320288-321750 GCF_000243295.1 Trichechus manatus latirostris
AAAAAAAGAAAGAGAACTTGCTAGTCCTTGTTTCTTCTTTGTTCTCCTTTACATCAGAACTTTCTAAGAAGTTTTTTAAACAACAGTCTGTGATTTTTCCCCATTCTTCTTGAACCATTCCAGTTAACTTTCTTCTCCAACACTTCACTAAATTATTTTTGTCAAGGTCATCCCTGACCTTCGCATGGTTAAATCCAATGTTATTTCTCTATCTGCAACATAGGTGACCTATCAGCTGCTTCCGACACAACTGATCATTTCCTCCTTCTTAAGAAACTTTTTTTTTTCCTCTTAGCTTCTAGCAGTTTTACTCACACGCATTCTTTGGACCCCTTTTCTTCTCTCTCTACACCTTTTCCTTTTATAACCTCATCTGGCCTCATTGACTTAAACCCCATCTATATGGCATTGACTCAAAAGTGTATATACATCCTTCCTGATACTCTCCTTTGAATGCCAGACTCATACAGTCTATTGCCTAGTAGAAGTCTCCCTTGGACTTCTAATAGCTGACTCAAACTTGGTATGTCTAAACTACTCAAACATAGTATGTCTAAACTTGCCGTCACAATTAATGGCCACTCTGTCTTCCAGTTGATGAAGCCAAAAAAGCTTGGTGTCAAACTTTATGCTCTCACACTTCACATTCAATCCATCAGCAAATCCTGTTGATTCTGTCTATTCTGAAACATTCACTTCTGTTGACATAATCCAAGTTACCATCATCTTTCAGCTAAGTGGTTTTTCTGCTTCTGCCTTTGATTCCTATTTTGTACAATGCAGCCAGTGATCCTGTTAAAATATAAGTCAAATCATGTTGCTCTTCCACTCAGAACTCTCTAGTGGCTTCTCCTGTCTTTCAGAGTAATAGAGTATGCTGCTGTTATGACTGAAAGGCCCTCAGATACGACTGTGCTGCCCTCACTCTCAGTACAATACTTCTCACTCTCCTCCAGCCTCACTGGCCTTCTGGATTTTCCTCAAATACTTCAGGTGTGTGTTCTTGCTTCAGGGCCTTTGCACTTGCTAGTCCCATTGCCTGTAATGCTCTTAGCACAGGTATCTATGTGGCTTGCTTCCTTACCTCTTTCAGGTCTTTACTTAAATGTCACATTTTCAGTGACACTGTCCCCGGATGCTCTATTTAAATTGTATCTCCACAGACTCTATATCCCATTTCTCTGCTGTATTTCTCTACTTGGCAGTCATCACTTCTAACATACTATATATTTTTCTAATTTAACTTACTCATTGTCTGTTTTTCCCAAAATATACAGTAGAACTGCTCCCATAGGGTTTCCAGGGAGTGGCTGGTGGATTTGAACTGCTGACCTTTTGGTTAGTAGCTGAGCTCTTAACCACTGCACCCCTAGGGCTCCCTGAAACATAGGTACTTAATAAGTATTTGTAGAATAAATTAACAATGCACACAAAACTATGATCAAAGTAGTATTTTGGGTTT
>NW_004444103.1:329003-329878 GCF_000243295.1 Trichechus manatus latirostris
GCAGTAACTCAGAAGAAACTTCAAAGTAGCCAATACAGAGACAGGCAATAGTGGCCATTTGAACTTGGGGGGCAGAGTAGGGGAATAAAGGGGAGATGATGCCCCTTGGGCCTCTGACCTACCAGTTGGATAAACAGCCTTTCACTGAGATAAAGAGTGTAGAGGAGGGAGCGAGTTTTGAGAGTAGAAATTCAGGGGTGGTGGCATGGAGATTTTGTGGGGATCGCAAAGTTCTTTAACCATGATGTAGGTGTTTTGTAGAGAAAGATAAAGTTATGCTTCTTACCATTGAGAAGAGGTGAGGGTCCGGGGGGAGGGAAGAAGATTAGTAACATTTATTGATAATAGAGTTTTACTTGATAATATGTAGCTCAGGGAAGTTTGTCCTAAGGTAGAATCCAGTTTAGGATGTTACTCACTTGAAAGAGTTTAGTAATTTGGTCTGTGTCTACTCCCCCACAGGAGCAATTAAACTTGTCAGTTTCCTATGACCAAAGGATCTCCTGCAGGCTTTCAGTGACACCTTGTACATCACACAGTGTTGGCCCACTAAGTCCAGATGCAATACCAACAAGGGGTCTTCAAATGAGCCAAGACTAGGCACGTGCTACCGATTGCCAAAGATGCCATTTGTCAAAGATGTCAAACTTTTGTGGATTAGAATGTGAGAGGACATCATTCTGTGAATGGCATGAAACATGATTGACCATAAGCAGCTTTGAACTTCTGATCAGCTCATTGCCATCTACCAAGGTGATGCACTAAAAACCAAAAAAAAAAAAAAAAATCCGTTGCTGTAGAGTCAATTCCGACTCATAGCCACCCTACAGGATAGAGTAGAACTGCCCCATAGAGTTTCCAAGGCTCTAATCTTC
>NW_004444103.1:331327-332532 GCF_000243295.1 Trichechus manatus latirostris
GACAAAATATGATGTTTTCTAGCCTTTCTGCATGGATTAACCTTTAGGGGCTGTTATCATTCCTGGTGATCTCTCTAGGGTCTTTTTCTACTTCACCAGAGCATTCTGTACTCTTAACAAAAACACAAGTAATTTTCTTCAACGTGTGCCATCTATTTCTAATCCCTGGTGTATTCAGGCTGTGCTGCTCAGGACTTTTGAGAAAGCCATGATGGTAACTTTCCATCCTTCCTCCTGTTCTCCGGAGTAGCATTCTGAGGAAACACTGCTACACATTGCGTGTCAGGCCTGAGTGAAAGAAAAACAGCAACAAACAACTTTCTATAACCCCTTCGGGTGATAAGTGAAGACAAGTAAGGCTAGTGAGGAAGACGACCTTTCTCTTCAGATGGTGGCCTGTGAGTCAATTCAGTGTCGCCAGGGCACATTTCCTTCTTGAGTAAAGGGAGAAGCAAGCAGGATCAGATTGTTCTAGAATGAAAACCATTGACTGAAGGAACAACTTTAAGACTTAGATAAAATTACAAAATAGCAAAAGTTGAGTCTTTTAGTGATTTTTTATTTATTCTTTGTTCTTCTTCTACATCTTTCTGTTTACACCCACTATATTTTCACTGAATGTACCATACGACCAAATGCATCATGTACTATAAAGTCATATGCAGGGGCTTAAAAAAGAAAATCTGTGACTCTGGATTTAATTTTTCCCTGAAGTTTTCTGTTACTAGTATCTCCATCTTATATAATTTTGCTATTTACATTTGGCCATTTAACCAGTTCATAGGTCTTCAAGTCTATTCTTTTTCAGTAGAACTTTTACTCCTTCTGCTTTCCTTCTCCTCCCTCCTCCTCCTCCTTCGTTTTTTGAGCCAACTGACCTTTTGAACAAGTGAATTAAAGAAATATCCATATCTGTATGAATATTTTTCTAAAACTTTTTGTATCATATTTATCATACAAGTTATAGCTTTTATCAAAAAAACACTGAATATTAATGTTTCTACAAGGCTGTTTTTTTAACTCACTACTCTTTTTTTTTTTGGAATACATAAATTGGGGAAACCATTATAAATCCATAGCCTCATCTAAATAACAGCATTAAAAAGGACACTTTTGCTTATTTTTTAGATTTGTATACTCTTGAAAAAAATATGACTTGATTGGAGTTTGACAAGACAGAGCAAAGCTAAGACTGTGTCATGTAG
>NW_004444103.1:332632-333954 GCF_000243295.1 Trichechus manatus latirostris
GATTTAATTTTTCCCTGAAGTTTTCTGTTACTAGTATCTCCATCTTATATAATTTTGCTATTTACATTTGGCCATTTAACCAGTTCATCGGTCTTCAAGTCTATTCTTTTTCAGTAGAACTTTTACTCCTTCTGCTTTCCTTCTCCTCCCTCCTCCTCCTCCTTCGTTTTTTGAGCCAACCGACCTTTTGAACAAGTGAATTAAAGAAATATCCATATCTGTCTGAATATTTTTCTAAAACTTTTTGTATCATATTTATCATACAAGTTATAGCTTTTATCAAAAAAACACTGACTATTAATGTTTCTACAAGGTTGTTTTTTTAACTCACTACTCTTTTTTTTTTTAAAAATACATAAATTGGGGAAACCATTATAAATCCATAGCCTCATCTAAATAACAGCATTAAAAAGGACACTTTTGCTTATTTTTTAGATTTGTATACTCTTGAAAAAAATATGACTTGATTGGAGTTTGACAAGACAGAGCAAAGCTAAGACTGTGTCATGTAGTGATTGAAAGCAGGGCTTTGAAGTCGGAAAGTCGTTAGGTATGGATCCCTACTTGCTCATGGAGAGCCTGTGTAACCCTTAGTGGATTATTTAGCCTCTCTAATCCCTAGGTTACTCATCTGTAAAGTGAGAATAATAGTAGTTCCCACTTGATAAGATTATTATGAGGGTTAAATGGCACAGTAAAATTTCCACAGGGTTCCTGGCACGTAGAAAGCCATCAATGAATGGTAGTTATTGTTTGTGGAGGAGCCCTGGTGGCACAGTGGCTAAGCACTCGGCTGCTAACAGAAAGGTCTATGGTTTGAACCCACTAGCCACTCCGTGGGAGAAGGATGTGGCAGTCTGCTTCCATAAAGAAACCCTATGGGGCAATTCTACTCTGTCCTACAGGGTCACTATGAGTTGGAATCAACTGGACGGCATTGGGTTTATTGTTTGTAGTTACATTATACCATCAGTTTTTATCTTTATCTCCCTTTTCTGCTTTTTCTTTTTCTTAGTTACCAGCAAAAAATACTAAGACAGTTCTTGTGTTCTCCTACATGGAATCGAGGTGATAAGAGTAAATAAATAAACTGCAAAGTCTACTGGAATATTTAAACCTGTAATGTTTTTTCCTGATGGTATTTAAACAATACAGATGGAAATAGAAGCAGGATATAAGGAAACAGACTTTGCTGGGGTCTTAAAAAAAATAAAAACAAAACCCAGTCCATTGCTGTTGGGTCAATTCCGACTCATAGGGACCCTAGAGGGCAAAGCAGAACTTCCTCATTAGAGTTTCCAAGGCCACAAATCTTCATGGGA
>NW_004444103.1:339744-346204 GCF_000243295.1 Trichechus manatus latirostris
ATGCTGTGTTTAACCACGTTGTTTAATTGAATTGACTTATCAATATTTTAAGGGTTGCTGGGGTGGAGCCAAGGAGCCCTGGTGACACAGTAGTTAAGCGTTTAGCTGCTAACCAAAAGATCAGTGAGTAGAACCCATCAGCCACTCCAGGGGAGAAAGATACAGAAGTCTACTTCCTTAAAGATTACAGCCTTGGAAACCCTGTGGGGCAGTTCTACTCTGCCCATAGAGTTGCTATGAGTTGAAATCAACTCAACAGCTTTCGGTTTGGTTTTTTTGGTTTTGGGGTGGAGCCAAGTAAAAAGTTAAACTGCCCATTTACCTCATTTTGTAAACAGTTGGTAAGTACTTAATTGTATTAGATGCTTTGCAAGTTAGGAAACTTATGGGAGATACTCTCAGACATGCTGCTGGCTTGTCATAATATGTTTTAATAAATTGAGAAGATTTTTTATTGCACTTATGTATCATAAAATTAAAAGATTTATCTCAGTATAAGAATATTCTATGTTGTATCTATCTTCAGATTTTTATCTAAAGGATTATCAATAAATTCTTTAAAGTTAAACCTGTTACTAGCTCGGTGGTTATCAGGTCAACTTCCCTATTCTGTTTAATATTTTGTGAATAGGTCAGTAACATATTTAGGAATATCACACTTGTGTCTGAAAAAATCTGAAAGGAATAAAATACTAGATGAAAACAAATTAAGAAGATAAAATTTAAGGTAAATATGGAGGCCTGTAATCAGGGTTAAAAAAAACTATCCTCAGATATTGCAGTTAGTTAGATAGCAGATATTGTGAAAAAGACCTTAGTTGTTATATTTAGTGTGAACAAAAAAAATTGTGGTTGGTTGCTAAAACGAGGTAATAGATAATAAATCAGTTTTAAGCTGCAGTAATAGAAGGGCAGTGTTTTGACCAAAGAAGACAATAGTCCCATTTTCCAATTGTTCACTGCCATTGGCAGACTACTCTGGAATATTATATTCAGGTGGGGAAGCCTCATCTTAAACCTAAACGATGGTGAAGAACTTAGAAATTAAGAAATATGAAAAATATTTGAGGGAACATGGGATGTTCAACCTGGAAAAAAGGAACATTTTACAGAAACATTGTAGGAGTTTTTGAAGAGGGATTATTTGTATCGTTTGTTGGAGGCAACTAGAACCAAAGGATGTTACAAAGATACACATTTCAGCTTCATGGATAGATTTATCCAAAATGAGACTAATGAATGGGGTTTGTAAAGTGGTCAGTGTTCAATCACTAACAGGTTTTTAAAAGAGACAAGGTGAAGTTCTAGTAGGCTTCCTTTGTGTGTTGGCTTGGACCAGACGACCAATAAGGTCCCTTCAGTGTTGAGGTTTGGGCAGTATGACTCCATAGAGCAAATAGATGTTTTCCTAATCTTCTAAGGCAGATTTTCTCAGGTTGTACCCCATAGATTTGTCCTCACCTCTAAGGCAGTGAAAGGTGATAGATTAGTTTTAAGACTATGCATTACATGAACTCATTATATTTTAATTTTACCATCACTTTTTGAATATTTATTATATGCCCTAGATAAATGAGCCAAACTCTTTTTAAGTATTATAATTAATCCAAACAGCATCTCTACACAATTTATTAGCTACAATTAGGGTTAGAAAAATTTGCTTTAGAGAAGTCTAGATGTCTAGATAAGTTGACCAGAAGTCACACAGAGATTTTATTTCATACCAAGGGGAAAAAAAAACCCAAACCCACGGCTGTTGAGTCGATTCCGACTCATAGTGACCCTGTAGGACAGAGTAGAACTGTCCCATAGGGTTTCCAAGGCTGTAAATCTTTACAGAAGCAAACTGCCACATCTTTCTCCTGCAGAGTTGCTGGTAGATTCAAACTGCTTACCTTTTTGGTTAGCAGCAGAGTGCTTTAACCACTGCACCACCATGGCTCTTTTTATTCCATACACATCAGTAAAAAGTTAAATTTGGAAGTGATATAGCATTATGATTTAGGTTAGGTGGCTAGATCTCAGTCATTGCTTTCAAGGCCCCAGTGACTTTCTTTCGTTACCCGGAGGTGCCAGACCAGACTTACATTTCCTTGAAACAAATTCCAGAAAGCCAAATTATTAATATACAATCCAATATATAACTGTATATACATTCTGGAAATATTTACAATAATACTTCTTACTTTTCAGCACCTTGAGAAAAATATAATTGTTAACCACTCTATTGATTTACCAAGAGAAGTCAGTCAGGAAGAGTAGAGATACTGTAGGAGAGTCAATGTATTCTCTCTTGCTGGGTTGTTAGTGCTGTATATTGAATGAATAAACAAAGAACTGAAAATAGACCAACAGTGGAAATCAGGAACATGCCTGGAGATTGGCATCTAAAAAAGAAGGGTTAGATATGTCAAACACTTAATGGTCTTAGTCTAAGATAACTATGCTTTCGTTTCTGATTGACACAAACTATCTCACATATATTAATTTACTTACCAACAAGTCTTGTGGCCAAATCTCCAATCCTTTCCCTTTGAGTTGTTGACAATCTATGTTCTAATCCACTGTGTTGATATATATTTGAAAGCTCAGGGGACAAACATATAGCCCTAATTTTATGGTTAGGATAGCTTCCAAGTGAGCCCTGGTGGTACAGTGGTTAAGAGCTCAGCTGCTAACCAAAAGGTTAGCAGTTTGAATCCACCAGCCCCTCCTTGGAAACCCTACGGGGCAGTTCTACTCTGTCCTGTAGTGTTGCTGTGAGTCGGAATTGACTCGACAGCAACTAGTTTAGAGCCCTAGTAGCGCAATCATTAAGATCTCAGCTGCTAACCGAAAGGTTGGCAGTTCGAATTCATCAGCAGTTCCTTGGAAACCCCATGGGGCAGTTCTGCTCTGTCTTACAGGGTCGCTATGAGTTGGAATCAACTCGATGGCAACAAGTTTGGTTTGGTTTTGGTTTATAGCTTCTAAGTACTGATCAGAGAACCAAAGTTTGTTCGGCTCCAAAGCCCAGTGAAAGCCGAATGAGTCAGGAACAAAATCATTATAAACTTTCTGTGCTGGATTAAAGAATATTTACTTTGGGCACAACTATAAATCCTTAAACTGACAATTTCAAGGGGAAAATAGAAACCTCTAAATCGCTGATGTGGCGGTTTAAGAATGAACTTGGATGATCATTCCAGGGAATTTTTAAAAAAAGCAGGTCTTTTGGAAACACCATAAATTATGCTGTTAAATTGTGGCTGCATTATAATGCAAATCGAGGTTACTCAGGCATAAAAGACAGCAGCAGCTGGCAAACACTATGTTATTTATTTTCTGGATAAGCCATCTATCACACTCTTCTTTCTTCGCTGAAATGCAGTCACTGCACCATGGAGAAGAAGAAACTGGTAGTGATGGAGTGCAACCCTGGGATCTTCTTTTCTGAAGTTTAGTGGAATCAAGTGAAAATTAAAGTCCTCTGTAAATTAACAGTTTGCTTACTTGTCTAAACCAAACAAGAAGGAAATATTCATCTGGTTACTAAGCACAGAGAAGTGGTCACTAAGATACTTCAAGTCCAGTTTGATAAGCCTGTTAGGTGCCTTTTCTGGATCGTCTGCCATAAAGGAAGGCATTTTAAGTCTCCGAGTTGTAGAAATAGCAACCCTGGTGATGAAAATTGTCAGTTCTTCCACATTTCATAAGTAGAATAAACATGGATGGATAAAACGTTATTTTACAAGTATTTGAGCTAAATAAGTAATAGTAGGGATTTTTTATCCAAAGTCTTGGGTGGTGGGATTTAGTAATAATATAATTTCAAGTCAGAAGACTTCTGTCTCATTGGTTATTCCAAAAAGGAAAAGAGTATTTCCGCAATACAGTTGTATTTATTTAATAATTAACCGAAGATTTAGGAGGGGTAGCGAGTATAAATCTTAAACCACAGTCTTGAATATGCAAGAAATGTCCTATTATTTTCTTTAAATCAAATTTATCTGATTCAAACCTCCACTCAGTCATTTGATGGGAATTTAATCTAAGTAAAGTTTTGGAGTTTTTCTTCTTCCCTCACTAGATGATAACATGGGAATCCAGAATTATGTGGTGCCAGGAGACAAGGCAAAGGACCCTCACTTGAGTCTGTTACGGTTGCTACTGGCTTGATAATTGCCCAAGTTCACAGAGTAGAGGGGAGGTTGTTGCTTTTTCTACGTCCTTATCATGATGCCAAACTTGGAATCCAGAATCTTGATTGGAGCTGCGAATCCCAGTGGTTTGGGACTGCCCATGAGGAAGGGAAGCACAGAGGACCTCGACATTCCTTGTAAAGGGTATAGATACTGAAGAAGGCACCACTTGATATATCAAAAACCATCAAGTGGAAAACTCAGATAAATGCATCAATATTTTATTCCTCAAACAGCAGTCTTGTCTATAATGTTTGCTTGAGTCCCAGAATTTTTAAAAATGTTTTATTTTGAAATAATTTTAGATTTACAAATATGGTGAAACCTGTGAGAGTTGGAACTCAATGGGACTGCCTTGTTTTCCTGGGTCTCACAAGTTTTTCACCTTTGACAGGGTACAGTCTTACCTCTTTTCTGTCTCTCCCTTTAACAGAAAGTTTTTGAGTTTTCCCTCTCTGACAGGTTTCCTCCTCACACAGTTTGCGGCTTTTGCAGGTTATACTATGGTTAAAAAATAGTACAGAGTTCCCATATATTCTTCACCCAGCTTTCTCTAATGTTAACATTTTCCATAACCATAGTAGAATGATCAAATCCAGGAAATTAATACACTACTATTAATTGCTTTCCCCCCAATTTTTTCCCCCAAAGTCTAATCCAGGACATTGCATGTAGCTGCCCCCTGTTTTCTTAGTCTCCTTTAATCTGTGATAGTTCCTCGACTATCACAGATAGAATATTGGTTAGAATATTCAATAGAATACTGCAGAATATTGGTCAGTTATTTTATAGAATATCTCTCATTGGGTTTGTGTGATGTTTCCTCCTGATCAGAGAGGAGTGATGCATGGTTGGCAAGAATAGCAGGGAAGGGATGTTGTGCCCTTCTCAGTGCGTCATCCCAGGGGATACGTCAATATGTCCTGTTAGTGATGTCATTAGTGATCACTCAGTGAAGGTACTGTCCATAGGTTTAGCGTTTCTCCGCTGTAAGTTAATATTTTCCCATTTGTAATTAATAAATATCTTCAGAAAAATACTCGAGACTATGCAGATATCCAGTTTCTCCTCAAACTTTCACTTGCCAATGTTAGCAGCTATTGGTGGATCTTGCCTACAGCAATTATATTATGATGTTTGCCTAATAGGAATTTTATATTTCTCTCGTTTCTTCTACATTTATTAATTGGAATTATTTGGTAAGGAAAAGCTATCCCTTCTTCCACTGTATTTATTTATTCAACTGTTTCTATCAGTATGAACTCATGGATATTTATGTTGTTCTATGGATTATAATCAAATAATATCAGGGCCTCAGGATTTTAAACTGTAATAATATCCCATTGCTTTTTCAAGTACTACAGATTCCCTTTTTTTTGTAACTTTGTCTGGTTCATTGCAACACATGTTTATTCCGTTCTTCTTTTATTGTTTCCTTTGATTTTCCTTCTGAGTCTTACCATGATTTCCTTTTTAAAAAAATTGTCTCTAATACCCCTTCATCCTTTCCTTAAGAACTTATCTTTTCTCACCTCCCCTTCAGTTTTGTCTTTTTTCCCCATTTTTCTTTATTTCCATTTACTTTATGTCCAGGGGATGATGCGCAGAGATTCTGCCCAGTATGAACAAAATTGCATTCACCTTTTCCCGTCTCTTGAAAATAGTCCATTCATTCTTTTGACTTTTAAGATGAATGTGAGTGAATTAAAGGCATCATTTCTCTATTTTGACCATCAGTGTTCAATAGGTGCTGAGTAGGGTGAGTGATAATGACAGTGGTAATGGGTTATACTTCTTTTTGTTGTATTCTTGTGTTTGAATTCATAAAAGGATTAGAATTAGTTGACCACACTGATTTTGTCAATCTTTAAATTAAAAATAATCTAAAATTACAGATTTTTTTCTGCACCAAGCTTCTGTCTTTTGTGTCTCTGCATGACAGTTGCTTAAATCTTCCATATGCTGTAATAGTTGAACAACATCAAATATATAATTTTTCCCTATTCTAACAAGAGGTTATAAATCTGACTTACTTTTCTCAGGTACGTAAAATATATACCTACCATACGTATTTTATTGTGGCTGTAGAAGAGAAATCTTGAAAGGAGAAATCTTGAAAGGAGAAGAACAGAATCATAAACTGTCTTTCTGTATTCCTTGGAAATTTTGAACTAAAGCTTGTTCAGAATTTTTTTTCTGATAGAGCATAACCGAAAATATTTTTGGAGGGATGACAAAGGGCCTTATGCTTCGGCAGGATAACAACCAGGCAGACATAA
>NW_004444103.1:358452-433941 GCF_000243295.1 Trichechus manatus latirostris
AGAAGTACTCCATCTTCTGTATTTCAGTCTTACCTTTCAAATTTAAAATATTCAGGTTTTTTCCAGGGAAACATTTTGTTCTTGATGATATTCCCCAAGAAGTCAAGGAGATATGAAGGCAAAGTCACAGAGAGAAAGTATGAGAGAGTGGACCTCTTCCTCTGTCACCCTGGTGGCCTCATGTGCATGTGAATCCTCCCCACCTATGAGAAATCACCCCACTAGGACTGGGAATGGGGGTCCTTAGAGAAAGGCACAGCCAACATTACGAACGAATTTTCTCTTGCACATGCGTATGTGCTTGGGGATTGACTGAGGGGTCAGAGAAGAAACATCGTTTCGATAGGGCATCTCAGGAAGATTTCACTGTATTTTCTTCTGGAATGGGGATTAAAACACTATATAAAAGTTAAATTATAAGAATTCTATCACATAAGGATTTTTACTGTTTCAACTACAAGTACTGCTCTCACTACTACCACCACCATGACTAGCAACCACTTACTGATATCTTTGTATCAAGCAAGGGGCCAAAGATTAGGAATTTCCCTCAGAAATCCTATGACCCTATAAAAATGAGGAGATTAAGGCTTATGCAAGGTAAACTCACCAGTGGTCTTTTATATACCCAATGAGGGAGCTTGAGTTGAACCCAGATCCATCTTGACTCCAAAGACTGAGTTCTTCTTGCTTGTCATATATTTTCCAAATATGATACAGTAAGCTTTACCACTTACTGAGTACCTACCAAGGACCACACACATTGTATATATTATTTTCATCCTCATAAAAAATAACTCTGTGAAATAGGTATCATTATCCCTATTTCTCCAGAGGAGGAAATTAAAGCTCATAGAGATTAAATAACTCACTCATGGTCACACAGTTTATCATTTGCAGAGATGGAATTTCAACACAGGTCTGTCTCCAAATCCCATTAATTGTCCTACACAGATTTGGTGTACTGGAAGGTAGTGGTGGGTGTTTGGCCTGCTTGATTTGGAAAACAGGTTTCATCAAAATGGTTTCACAAATAACAAAGTTAATCAAAAAGTAAAACACTGGTCTTTCTATCCTTCCCTTTTATTGTCATATGAAAAAAAGACTCTTTTGTTCTCCCAAATTAACTCCTCTGTGTATTTTAAGAGATGAAGACAAACTAGTGACAGAAGAGAAAAATAAGATTTTTTTTGGCGTGGCTGTAGAAGGGCCAGTTTTGTCTTAAAGATGTTTAAGTTACCAAATCCTTTCCTTCATGCACCAAAAATATTAATTTTAATTCCTGCAGAGAAAAAATTAACAGTTATGCCTATGATGACAATGTAGGGTTTCTATTGGAGTATGTCACTTCTCCCATTAATTTAATGGAAACCAAAGCAAGAAAATATCTGGCGGATGAACTCTGTGATGTTCTATTATAAATCTATGAAAAATCAAGGCATAAATTAGAAAGAAGCAAAGTACAGACTCCTAAGAAGAATAGAACCGTTACTGTCAGGAAAAGTCTGGATTTTGTCTTTTGCTTTGTAGAGTTTCCACATGCTCTGTCTCCTTTAACAAAGCAACACAGCATCTCTCCACTGAAGTAGATTGCTTTACTGGTGCTGTGTAGAGCAGCTCTCTGCCTCTTTCTACATTCATTGCAATGAAAAACAGATCTGAGGGAAGTTTTTGAAAACTTGTTCAAAAAGTTAAGTGTCGGATAATTCCAACAGTTTAGGGATATCTGCCATCGGAAAAGCGAGAGAACCATCTGCAGCTCAGTAAATGTGTGGTGAGTGGATTCCGGAGTGATGCTGGGGTGAGAGATTTCGGCTGTTCAGTACATCTCGCCAGTCACAGCTGCAAGAGAATGTTTTTCTTCCATAGCAATTCCTTTTTTGATCGTTACAGAGTTTATGTCAAGAACGCAAATGTCCTTCCTTCCTTCCTATAGCTTCTGATTAACCTCTCTTGTCAGCATATCCTATTTTCCTTATAGAAAAAAGAGACGTACAAATTTTAAAAAATTGTGATTTTTGTTTTCCATTCCTACTGAAGGAAAGGGAATACAAATTCTTGGTTCTGCAAAATTTGTAGCCCTGATTATCCATCTATACTTTACAATTGGGTTAACAAAGTGACAAACTTGGTAAGCAGATCTCCTAGCAGCTTCCACCCTGTCCATAAACTCCTCAGAAAAAAACTGCAATGCCAAATTCAGTTAATGCCAGATCAGCTTGAAATTTCAGTAAATTACTGCACTTCCAAATTCATATTTTCTCCCTTCTTCCCTCTCTCCTCCTACCCTGTGTGTGTGTGTGTGTGCGTGTGTGTGTGTGTGTGCACGTGTGTGTGTGTGTCTACTGGGTGTGAAGGAAGGGACTATCACTTAAAGAAGACCTCAGAAATCCTTTTTGCTACCTCCAATGAGGATTCAAGAGGCAATAGTTCATTATATAACTAGGTAAAAATATATCAGTTTGCAAGGGGGTACAGAATATAATATAGGGCACTATATTAAAATATAGTGGCATTTCCAATTTATAAAACAGAGAATATTGTAATTATTCCAGTTTTAAAATTAACCTGTAATGTGCCCTTGGACAAGCCAAATCCACACACTCCCAGCCCTGAACCCCCCCATTCCCCACACCCCCACCTTCAATTTTCTCCTCTTTAAAAAAAAGATGGGCTATTTTCTATAGCTTGAGAATAATTGCTTATTGTTCAGCAATATTCACTCCCCACCCACATGTATGGGAGGAGTGTGCCCCCCTCCTCTTAGTGTGGTTGGCCATGTGACTTGCTTTAGCCAGTGGAATATGGGGGAAGTGACAGGGTGGGAGTTCTAATGGCTGGAGTTCCAAGCTAAGGCTTTATGTTTTTTTTTCACCTCTTTGGGATCTTACAAACTGTGTTAATGAGAAGAACATGGCCAAGATAGCTGGGAGGCTGGAATGAGACTCATAAAACAGGCTTGAACTGATCCACAGCCTGATGTGGAACTGCCCTAGCAGTCCCATACCCCACAAACGGAAGCCAGGTCATTCCAGGTGACCTGTTAACATGATAATAAGTGATTGTCATTCCATGCCACTGAGTTTTAGCAGTAGGAGAGCAATACACCAGCATGTCTTGTCTCATTCTGTGATTCTCATTGTATGATTTATTCTGGATCATGCTATTCAGCTACTTCTCCTCTTAAAGAAACATAAGGTATACACATGAGTGATAATATGATTTCTTGGTAACTTACATGTGTTTTTCTATGTATGCTTGTGTAGTATAGGTTTAATTCAGTGATCTAATATCAATTGACCATCTTCTCTGACAAGCACATATTAGAGACTCAGATGAGAAATTATTTTCAGAGAAGCGCCCTCAACTCTGAAACCCTTTTCATCACATTTTAACAAAATAACTTCACTTATTTAAAGGACCGATAAAAGGCCCATTTAAACGTCTCCTTTTTTTCCCCCCTCTGAACTAGCAGAGGCGTGGGCAGCTTTGAAATTTTGACAGATATACCCATAGCCTCTGAAAAATCTTACTGATCATTAGAATGGAGATAGTAAACATATATCTTTTGCTGGTTTATTTTGTGGGTTTCAGTAGCTGATGCAGCAGATGAGTTTTGATGGTCATCTAGGGAATTTTGACTCTCTGATGCTTATCCAGAGGGACAAGCAGAGTAGTAACTGCAACATCAGAATCAGCAAGACGACTGAGTGGTAATCCCCCAACAATGCTGGGAAACTCTATAATTCTTGGCTTCCAGAGTTAACTCCTCCCACTCAGAAGTCACTCCTTGCACTGCACCAGAAAGCAGGGCTTAGAGCCATGCGTTTGCACCTGCTTCAAGGAATGAACTTAGCTGCTGTCCTTAGTAGCATACGTTGTACCCTTCATTGCCTCCCGGACCTTGCTGCAAATGTGACCCTGTGTAGCTGTTGTTGCCGTCTTTGTGAATTGAAAGCTAACCAAGCCTAGAGCCAGACTAAGTGGCATGGAAATTTAAGAAGACAGCTGGTGCCTTACTCCCAAATGGAAATACTATGCTCAGATCTAATATTTCATTCTCATGCAGTAGAGATATATCAGGGCCCTGGAGAAGCAGCACAACAGAATTCTTTCAGGCATTAATAATCTCTTTCTCTTACTGTTTAGTCACTAGAAGCTTGACCTTAGATCGCCACTGGCTGATACGATAGGAAGGACAAGAAGCAGAAGTCTGTCTGCCTATCTGCCTACCTACTGACCTACCTACCTACCTATCTATTGAGATGGAGAGGGGGGTAGCTTACCTATTTTCTGAGATTAAACCTTTTGCCGTCAAGTCGATTCCGACTCATAGCAACCCTATAGGTCAGAGTAGAACTGCCCCATAGGTTTGCCAAGGAGTGGCTGGTGGATTCGAACTGCTGACCTTTTGGTTAGCAGCCAAAGGATTAACCACTGCACCACTAGGACTCCTTTTCCGAGATTAGGAACCCCTAATGTAAAAATCAGACTCAGCTACTGTGAATTGAAAATCAGATTTTCTCTTATTAATGCTGATAGTAGCAAAATGTTTTACAGTCATTTCGTTGGTTAGTTATTCCTTTGCAACCTGATTATTCTGTTCTGGAAAATAAATTCATTGACATTCATATTCCACGAGCCAAAATCACAGATGACTTTTAAAATCATAGAAATTAGCACAAATGGAAGTGTGCTCTCATACCCGCTATTTTAAATATTCATGAAGAAGGCTGCTAATTTACTTTTGACTACTCTCCACATTTTCTGACATCGGTATTTTACATCTGAATGCATGTTTTCCTCCTCAAGAAAGAGAAAGGATAGTGGAAGGAAAATAATAGTGACTTCCTATGCCAAGGATTTTACTATGATAGCAGTGTAAAATTTTCTCATTTAATATTTTGAAGTTTAACATTAACCACTAGAATAATAATTATATGTTACATTTTAATAAAGCTTTCAGATATTCAAGCAATTTAAATACTTTCTATTTGGCCATAATATATTCCTATAAAATAGATTGGGATAGTATTATTGTTTATTATTTCAAGAAAGAGAAACGGAGGTTTAGGTATCCTATCTAAGGCCATATAATAATTAGCAATTGAGTTAGATTTGGTATGGTGTGGCCACTTCCCAAACCATACCTGGTATCCACTATTCAAAGAGCTGACTTGTTTTCCCTGTGAGGAAATGAACTTTCCCTGATAATACATCTAATGGCAATCAGTGTTTGCGCTCCATTATTTCTCACAATAAAAATAATTGCCATCTCCTTTGTAGTATACTAAAAGCTCTTAAAGCGATAATAATAATAACAATTTAAATCAGCGTCATTCTTCAGGCCAATTTAAATTCAACTACCAAAGAAAATTTCCCTCAACTACACTGGAAATATTAATTAAGCCACCCTTATTCTTATGTTTCACAACATACTTGATTACTTCTTCATATCTTATTATTTGTGTATCTGATCCGTGTCTTCCTTATTGGAAGCACAATGAAGGCAAGTTTTCTATTTTAAAAAACAAAAAACAACCCAAAAATCCCATTGCCTTTGGGTTGATTCTGACTCGTAGCAACCCTATAGGACAAAGCAGAACTGCCTCATAGGGTTTCTAAGGAACAGCTGATGAATTTGAACTGCAGAACCTTTCGGTTAGCAGCCGAGTTCTTAACCACTGTACCACCAGGGTTCCTTGTTTGCTTAGACAGTAATAAATCCAGTGCATAGCAAAATTTTGTGTATATAAAAAGTATTTAAATGAATAAATCCTAAGTCTTCAGCTAACCTTGGGCCTTTTGTTATTTGTGTGTTTGCTTAACCAAACCAGCTAACCCTGTAGCAAGTTTTACATTGTCAACAAATATAAGCCAACCTGATATAATGAAAGCCCAACACATACGCTATTCTCTAGATGTTAACTGAGCCTGGATAAAAAATCAGACAGGAGGGAAGCAGAATGCCAAGGATGTTCTTACAGTGTTCAGATTTAGGAGAGGAGAGAAGAAAAAAAACTCAAAAAAAGTGGCCTATCGTAGATGTTTCTGGAGAAGGGGGAGCACAGTGAGAGAAATCAGAGAGAATGAAGGGGACACAAATTGTGGTATAAACATCTCATAAAGTCATAAAGAGAATGAAGTCCTGGTCCGTGCTACAACATGGATGAACCTTGAAAACATTACGCTGAGTAAAATAAGTCAGTCACAGATATTGCATGAATAGAGCTCACGTATATGAAAAATCTAGAATAGACAAAGGCATAGAGACCAAAGTTTTTAGTGGCTACCAGGGGTGGGTCGCTCTGAGTCGGAATCAACTCGCCGGCACCTAACAACAACAACAACAGGGGTGGGAGAGGAGAGGGGGAGTTGTTCCTTAAGGGCCCCCAGTTATGGGTAGTGAACAAAATTGGAAATGGGTGGTGGTGATGGTTGCACAACATGATGAAAATAATCAATGGACACTTAAAATGGGTGCATTTTATGTAAATTAAATCATAGTATAGTTGATTTAAAAAATAGACGAGGCTTCAAATAAGAGTTCACAGAAAGACAAACTTGACCTAATCTGACCGATTCTCTACTTGGTAAGCAGAGTGATCCCCTGAAAAACATAAAGATTGTTTTATGTTTAAAATTCGTCAGTGGCTCCCCATTGTGCTCAGGGTAAAGTCCAAACTTTGTAACATGGAACACAAGGCCCTTGACTCTCTGGCCCCTCTTTAGTGCTCAAGTGTCATTTTTGGAAAATCCTCTGACCCCACCCTAATTCTTCAGATTTACATTCAGTTCCCTAAACACACTAAGCTCTGTTTTGCAGTGCAAAATCCAAGTCAGTGCACATGCTGATCGATCCACCTAGAGCTTCTTCCCTTTCTCAGGCCACTGCTATTATTTCCTTGTCTATTTGAGCAGTAGGCTATGAGGCACTTGAGTGCCTGGCACACAGTAGGGTCCCAAAAATGTTGAATATATAAAAACATAGATATAGGAGTTTGGACATGGCTGAAAACAGACAGGTTGATCTGTTCTCCCTGCCCCCACCACCCGAAAAATTGACTGGAAACGTTGTAATTCCCTGGTATGATTTTTGAGCTTTTCTGCTTTGGGTTCAACCAGAAATGTATTCTGAAAAGTACATTAATACTATAGTCTCTCTTTTTATCCAAGGATTAGAAACATTTTACAAGTATAATCCCATTTAGTGAGAACAGGAGTTCAGAGTCCTACCTTTTACAAATACCTTTCACTTAGTGAGCAATGCCCCTAGAATATATTTGGAATAAACTTTTACCTAGAGTGAAGGGCAGAAAATCAAGGAGGTATGCAATAGAATCTGGATAATTTTCAAGGCATTTTATGGTTTATGAAGAACTTTCACAGAGTTATCTTAAAAGTCACAAACGGTACTATAGTGTTGATAAGAGAAAAAAAAAAGTAAAAACACTCTTTGCCATGGAGTCAATTGCAACTCGTGGCAACCCCATGTATTACAGAGTAGAACTGCTCCATAGGGTTTTTCTTAACTGTAATCTTTAGGAAGTAGATCACCAGACCCTTCTTCTGCAGCACCACTTGGTGGATTTGAACCACCAACCTTTATGTTAGTCCTTAAGTGCAAATCGTTTGTGCCACCTGGAGACCTCTGTGATGTAGATAACAAAGTATTAACCCATTTTTCTGACAAGAGAACCCAAAGACCCAAGAAAGATAAGCAATTTTTCTACACACTTACTGGAAGACCAAGAATTGGAACACTGGTCCCCTGACTTCCTAACTCCATTTTGCTAAAATCACAGAGAAGGAATCACATCAGTATTTGGGAGAATACTTATACAGTACAGACAATTTTGAACTACTTAGCGTATGGTTTCTGGGGGAAAGATTACCCAACCCCATTCTAGAGAAATTGAAAAGATATGAGGATTGGAGTGACATATTCCTCACTACTTACTGGCTGGATTGCCTTAGACAAGTCACTTACCCTCCCTAAATATCAGCTTCCTTCTAGGTGAAATAGGGAAAATAATAGCAGGGATACCATAGAGCCATAGTGAGAATTCATGCAAATGATATATGTCAATCAACTATTGAAGTACACATTACATAATAATCATTCAATTAAAGTTAGTTGCTTTTATTATTATTGCTTGGAGAGGGAGTCAGTGACATGGACCTCTGTAAAACACCGGGCATAAGACAAAGCCAGAGAAAATAAGGATCATTTTCTTCACGTAAGAGCATGAAAGTGGGCTCAATAGATCTGTAGGTGATAAAATCGCAACCATAAAATGGGACCATAATGGAAGCAAACTCCTAGCATGTCAACTCACTGTGAACGCAGAAATGGAGCTTAAGGAATTTGCTAAAAGAAATAATTATGACCCCAAATAAGCAGAGTTTTTGCCATTGGCCTTTGCAGTCCCTTCACATATAGTTTCTGTTCTCACTACCTAAATGACTACTGACATTTCCTTGGTTTTTTGTTTTCTTTTTGTTACAAGTAATGTATGTTCATTGTAGTAAAATAAAGTAAATACAAACAAGCAGACAGTCTCCTTAATCCCTCACTCATATATAAAATTAATTTTGGGGGATATAGTCTTCTTTTCTCTTGCCCATATGTTTCAAAAATATTGATTCATCAATAACTCTGTCACAAAATTCAAGGACCTTTTCTTGGTTTTCCTTTATCTCTGAAACATTTTGATGTATTTCAAAATGTTTGAAATTCTTGATGCTTACTCTTCCTTTGACTTAGCCCGTAATATTAAACTTACCTTCTTCCTCAAATCTAAATTTCTAAATGTCTTGAAAGAAAATATTCATCTTCTGTTCCAAACATTTCTTCCTCTTGTATCTGTTTCTTCTGTTAACGGTGTCATTTCATCCTTCCTTCTTTCCTATTGCCTAAATCCATTTATGAAGTTCTCCACATCTCTCTTCCACCTCACTTTTCTTCTCCATTTCAGTACCGTTACCTCAGTTGAGGCCTTTGCCAAATCCCCCGACCTTAAGACTATCCTGTTTTTCCTGTTTCCTGGCTCTCCTCATTCCAGTCCAGCCTGAGCACCTCAGCCAGATCCATCCTGTAAAACACAATTCTGATCACTTAATCCCCCACTTAAAACCTGTAGAAAAGACAAGCTTTAGTTCTTTGGTGTGACATACCAGTCCCTTACAATCTGGTCTCCGCCGACTTTGCTTCCCTGCTTTCCACCAGCCCCCTTTACATACATTATTCTGCAGGAAGACCAGACTCCTAGGTATTCCCTGTCTGCTGTTCATATGTTCCTACTCCAGGCTTTCTTCTCACAACTTTTTTTGCATTCAAATATTGGCTTACTCTTTATCCACATGTTAAAATCCTACCCATCTTTCACAGCTCAGACTAACATATCTTCCACTCCTGGCCATTGCACCATCCAACAGGGGAAGCTTGCATGTTGCTATGGTGCTGAACATCAGCGGAGCTTCCAGACTAAGGTGGACTAGGTAGAAAGGCCTGGCAATCTACTTCTGAAAATCAACCCATAAAAATCCCATATGGATCACAACATCCAATCCATTGTACATGGGATACCGTGAGTCAGGGGGCCGACTCCACAGCAGCTAACAACAACACAACATGAAAGACTCCATAATGTTCTCATTTAGAAAGTACTTCTTTATCTTTCCATAATGTATTCTTTCTAACTGTCTACAGAACTGGTCACTTTCTATGTTGCATCACAAGTAATTAAGCACATACCTTAATGGTGGAGCCCTGGTGGTGAAGTGGTTAAGAGCTCGGCTGCTAACCAAAAGGTTAGCAGTTCAAATACACCAGTCACTCCTTGGAAACCCTATGGGACAGTTCTACTCTGTCCTATTGGCTCGTGATAAGTTGGAATCAACTTGATGGCAACGAGTTTGGTTTTTTGGTTTATATGCCTTGACCCACTGAGGGAAGGGGGCATGTTTGTTTACATGTGAATCTTCTATAATGCACAGTAACTTGTTCATGATCAGTATTCAATAAATGCTCGCTAAATGAATGATCACTGCAGTTTTCATAATCAGAATGTTTTAATTTCAATATACCTTGTAATAAAGGAGAAGTGTACATTTTAATGCTGTCTTTGTCTGCTCTATTGTAGGAGATATAGTAAGAAAGTACATAAAGGATAAAAGGAAAGGATGTTAATACCAAGAGGTATTGGAGAAGAATTCTCTGCTTTTTTTCCACTGGCAATATCAGTGAGAAATTATACAAAGGATGTATTGATGGAAATCAGTCTTCACAGGATTATTCCAGAAGCACTGTTTCATGCCAGTCTTTTGTATAAAGACTGCACCAGTTGTGCAACAAGAAATATGTCTCCACAAAGCATTAAAAAAAAACCTGTTGCCATTGAGTTGATTCCGACTCATGGCTTCCCCATGTGTTACAGAGTAGAACTGCTCCATAGCGTTTTCTTGGCTGTAATCCTTACAGAAAAAGATGGTCAGGACTTTGTTTTGTGACACCACTGGGTGAATTCGAACTACCAACCTTTAGTTTGGTAATCGAGCACAAACCATTTTCAGTACCCAGGGATAGCCTAAGATAATTCCGGAGAGCATTAGACCAAAACTGTAATTGGAAAAAATTTTGTGGCCAGCTTGTTTTCAAGTTAGAAGGCTCTCGACTATTAATATGTTTTGCCCTATTTCCTAGGTGGAGTTTTAAGCCAATGGACAGATGTATTCCCTAAAATATAACCCAAACGTTGGAGTATAGAAATATTTAAAATAAGTGTTATGCAAGCAATGGTCAATAACTCTATTTATTACTGAAAATACACAAACCTCAAGTCTTACAGTTTTATCAAATTCTCAAAATAATAAGCTGAGAACACAGGGCAGCAAAGTAAGTGTTGTTCTAATATCTGACAATTCCCCTACCATACCTGTTCCTTCATTACAGCAATAGATAGATGAAATAACATGTCTGATTCTGACAGCTCTCCTCACCCTTGCAGGCTTTCTATATTGAAGAAGTTGCTATGGAGTCAGCAGGGGCTGTGGGCATTAAGGATATGTCCAGGATATAAGAGGGAGAATTGTCCCAATATATATTGCACTAAATTAAAAAAAAAAAAATGTCTTTGTGAAACTTTTCTAGGGACTCAATAGGAGAAATCACCATGGGCTAGAGATAATCTTGACAGGAAGTGAGTTCTCTTCCAATCCTTTAATGGCCTCCCCCTGCCCCCCATGTCAATTATCCTAGGATTACATGTACCTTTATTTTCTCAAAATGAACTTCTTAATGAAGAGCCCCTTTGGTGTATTGGTTGACATTTTCCAAATCCTCATGAATAGGCATTTTATTCTAACAAGGATATAATGAATACTTAAATTCTTTTAAGATCACCAAACCAAAAATAAAAAACCAAACTCATTGCCGTCAAGTCGATTCTGACTCACAGAGACCCTGTAGGACAGAGTAGAACTGCCACATACGGTTTCCACAGGGCGACTGGTGGATTTGAACTGCCGACCTTTTGGTTAGCAGCCATAGGTCTTAACCAGTGCGCCACCAGGGCTCCTTTAAGATCATAGCATCATAGAATTTAGGCATTTGACTTAAAATTATGATGTTAAAATCTTACATGTCATGAAACATTTTTAAATCAAAAGCAATGTTAAAAGTAATCCAATGTTTAATAATTCTGTCTCTTAATTTCTTTTTACTTCTAGCAGCTTTGGGTATTTGACTTTAATCAAGATGATGTTTATGAATTCTAGGCAAAGGAAAACACTGAGAACCACACTGTAATGTAATCATGGTCATTTATATCTCCCAAAGCCCATCTGGCCAGAAAGATAATAATGGTAGAATCTGTAAGACACTGTGTAGGGCTGCTCCATGCAAAGCTTAGCGCTGGCTGAATCTGTTATAGGTCATAAGCTGAATAAATACAAAAGCTGACTGAAGCCTCTTTTGTCTCAAATTGGGTAGGATTAATTTGTTAATATACCAGTTTTTGAATAAATATCCCTTAAAAGTTTAAAAGGTGCACATATTCGATTGAAACCAAAGAAAAGAAAGTTAAAATGTAAGGTTTTATTCACCAGTGAGGTGGAAAAGAATTTAAAAGACTGATGAGATCTATTTTTGCTGAGTGAGTAGAAAAATGAGTATTTGTGGACACCTTTGGTGGTAGATTGGAGCAGTGGTGGTTTAGTGATTAAAAGTTCGTCTCCTAACCAAAAGGTTCACAGTTCGAATCCACCAGCCCCGCCTTGGAAACCCCAGGGGGCAATTCTACTCTGTCCTATAGGGTCACTATGAGTCAGAATTGGCTTGATGGCACTGGGTTTTTTTGATTGGTGGTAGATTAAACTGATATGCTCATTGGGAATTACAAAAAAAAAAAATGTATAAACATTGAAAAAGTGTTCTTTTGGAACAAACAATTCCACTTCTGGAATTTCATCCTACTCAGATAACGTGCTAAAAAACAACAGCCATAATAGTGGCTAATACTGATTGAGAGCTCTGTATGTGCCGGTATTGTTCTAAGTGCTTTGCACACAATAACTCATGTTATCATTACCAGAACCCCATGAGGTAGGTACTATTATTATCAAGAAATTGAGGCTCAGAGCAATTAACTAAGTTGCTCAAGGGCACCTGATAATGGAACTAGGATTTCAACACTGAATCTGACATCTTAACCACTGCATCTTATTGCTTCTCTCGGTACAGCTACGTGAATCACACTTGGGAAGGAGCCCTCGTGGCGCAGCGGTTAAATGCTTGATCGCTAAGCAAAAGGTTGGCAGTTCGAACCAACCCAGCTGCTCCACAGGAGAAAGAGCTAGCCATCTGCTCCAGTAAAGATGACAACCTAGATAACCCTATGGAGCAGTGTTATGAGTCAAAATGCTACTAGTTCGCACCTAGCAACAACCACATCACACATGGACACTGCAATGTTGTTAACGCGTGCAGAAGGCTACTTTAGCAGCACTATTTGTGATTGTAGAAAACCGAAAGCAAACTAAATAGCCACCAACAGGGAAATGGTTAATTAAATCATAGGTACTTCCAGCACTTAAACTAAGCTTGTGCCAAACTTTTATCTGCAGTAAACCTACAGATATACTCAAAATATATAGCAAAAAAAAATTTTTTTTTTTAATTTTAAGTGCCACGGGTTGAGTTCGTCTGATTAATCAGTACTTGGCACATCTTTATTTTTGGTCTTCACAAGGCTCAGTGTGATTTTAAATTTTACATTATGGGAACTTTACAGAACTGAAGCTTATGTAATTGGATTTGAACTTGGTCCACTTGGGGCAAGGCTTTCTTTTAATGCAAAGCACGAGAGGCAGGCGTCCTGGTTCTCTGAGTCTATGGAGATTTTAGTCTCTTGCCAGGAAAATCACTGTAAGAAACATGCATGAGATTGTCAGCTTGTTTCTGAGAAACAGTCCCTGCGTAGACTTCCAGCAGGAGGCTTAGCTGGTGATTGAGTAGGGCATACTTGAGACAGGAATGAGGCTCTGGAAATAGAAATTTGGGAAGCCTTATTACAGCAAACTGAATCTTGTGACTTTACCAACAAATCGGAAAACTACTGATCCTGGACACTTGATTACTTGACCTTCCTTTAAACTGCCCTTTAAAGGTCACAGATTTCCAATACACGCTAAGTCCTATGACAGGCAAAGGAGTCCTTGTGGCGCAACAGTTAATCACTTGGCTGCTAACAGAGAGGTTGGTTGTTCGAACCCACTCAGTGGTTCTGCAGGAGGAGAACCTGGCTATCTACTCTCATAAAAATTACAGCTTCGGAAACCCTATAGGGCAGTTCTACTCTGTCACATGGGGTCACTATAAGTTGAAATTGACTCAGTGGCATCCAACAACAACATGATAGATAACTCTTCTTCCATGCCTGATAGCCATCCTGGTGTTCCTGCTTTTAAGACCCATGCTTTTAAAATCATTTTCTAATAACCCTATCCTTGTGAATATTTTGGAGCCCTGGTGGCATAGTGGTTAAGAGCTTGGCTGCTAAACAAAAAGGTCAACAGTTCGAGTCCACCAGCCACTCCTCGGAAACACTATGGGGCAGTTCTACTGTCCTATAGGGTCACTATGAGTCGGAATTGACTTGACGGGAACAGGTTTTTTGTTTTGTTTTTTTTAAATGTATATTTTAGGATTCCTGGGTGGTGCAAATGGTTAAGCAATCAACTACTAGCTGAAAGGTTGGTTGTTTGAACCCAGAGGTGCCTCAGAAGAAAGGCCTGGCGATCTGCTTCTGAAAGGCTACAGCCTTGAAAACTCTTTGGAACATAGTTCTACTCTGCAGCATATAATGGTTTGGTTTGGTTCTGTTATGTATATTTTAAAATCAGCTCTATTCAGGATTATTCCTAAATTGCCAGTGGATGTAGTTGGTTAACAGACTCCAAAGTAAACCTTTGACTAAAAATAGCTCTCTCGTCTAATGCGAGCTGAAGAGAACTGTGGGTCTCTCTTTGTCATGAGGAGCCCTATGAAAACATGTATTTTTATTATATCAAAATCAGTCTGTCCTGTCCTGCCTTCTTATGACAGTTCTTTAACCACTGAAACTGACAAGATTTAGAGGAAGTTGTTTCTGAGGCAGACAGACCAAATGCCTGTGCTATTAGAGCAATAGGTCAGGATTCTGAAATATGAGGGAATACTTTTATTTTGCTTGGTTATCTGTATTTTCTGGGTTGTTTTAAAGAACACGTATTGGTTTTATATAGAGAAAAAAATGCATTTTGAAAATATTTTAAAAAGTAAACTTTTCTTCACAATTCATCATAAAATTAAAGTACAATCTCATATATTCTTAAATTTCTGTATTGTTTTCAGCTCCTAATTGGTTATATTCCAAAACAACAAAATATATAATTGATATCTTCAATTATTACTCCCAGATAGTCCAATTATTCTGACTTCTGCTGGTTTTGATATGTTGATAAGCACCAACCACATGTTAATATTTTGGTATTGTCTGTAATATAACAAAATCCTGATAGGAACAAACATTTCAGCAGAAAAAGAGAGTTAAATCATCTTCCTGCAAGCATTAGAAAGAAAAAAAAAACTTCCTGCTTGATGGAATTTTTCAGTATCTGGTAATTATTTTGATATTGTAGATACTGATTTACTTCTATGCTTTAGGGAGAAGAAATGGCATATGGTAATCTAAATACTGAAAAATGAATTATATTTATTTAAATTTTGAAAGTATCAATTAATATTTCAGTTTTCACCAAAAGAATATTATAAAGTCTTCTACATATAATAAAGAAAAGTTACAGTGTTTTTCTTATGAAAGAAAATTTCTATATCTTGCTGTGACAATTATCTAAGATGGTATTTAAGTGCCTGACAAGTAAGATAAAAACTATTAAGACTAATTTGTACATCTCTGTATTTCCTTTTCTTTACCTCTTACTTATTTCTAAATAACTCTATCATTGTTGAAAGAAAAAAAAAATGGAAATTTGTTATATGTTTCAAGGGTCCCAGCGGAGGGAGGCCTTCAGTAGACGCCAGAAAATTCGTGACCACGTATGCTAATGAATTACATGAGAAGCTGTTGTTGTTGTCATTGTTGTTAGTTGCCATTGAGTCAGTTCCACACATGGCCACTCCATGTGTGCAGAGTAGAATTGCTCCATTAGATTTTTAAGGCTGTGACTTTTAGAAAGCAGATTGCCAGGCCTGTCTTCCAAGGCACCTCTGGGTGGGTTCAAAGCACCAACCTTTATGCTAGTAGTCAAGCACTTAACCATTTGCACCACCCAGAGAAGCTACCAAAAAATAAATAAAAGCAAACCTACTGCCGTGGAGTCATTTCTGACTCATAGCAACCCCATAGGGTTGTAAACCTCTGCGGAAGCACACTGATACATCTTTCTCCCACATAGCTGCTGGTGGTTTCAAACTGCCAGTTTTTCGGTTAGCAGTTGATTGCTTTTACCGCTGTACCACCAGGTCTCCTTACCTAGTATAAAACCAAACACCAGACCAGTTTCTGTCAAGATGATTGTGACTCATGGCGAGTACACTTGTTGCAGAGGAGAACTGTGCAGCCTAGGGTTTTCATGGCTGATTTTTCAGAAGTAGATTGCCAGGCCTTTCTCCTGAGGCACCTGTGAGTGGGTTCAAACCACCAGCCTTTCAGCTAGTAGGTGAGCACTAAACTGTTCGCACCACCCAGGGGCTCCTCACACCTAGTGTGTTGTTGTTAGGTGCTGTTGAGTTGTTTTCGGCGCATAGCAAACCCGTATGAGTAGAACTGCCCTATAGAGCTTTCTTGGCTGTAATCTTTACAGAAGCACAGAGCCGGCTCTTTCTCCCTCAGAGCTTCTGGGTGGGTTCAAACTACCAACCTTTCCATTAGCAGCTGAGTGCTTAACCAATTGCGCCACCAGGACTCCTTTACACTTAGTATAGAGGTCCAGTAATATGCAGGGTTCCCTGGGTAACATAAATGGTTAAGCACTCGACTACTACCTGAGAAGTTGGTGGTTCAAACTCACCCAGAGGCACCTCAGAAGAAAGGCCTGGTGATCTACTTCCAAAAGGTCAAAGCCTTGAAAACCCTATGGAGCAATTCTACTCTGCACACATGGGGTCGCCATGAGTCAGTATCAACTAGACGTTAACGAACAACATCAACAAACTAAAGTGCTGAAGACCGGTAGTTGAAGGCCAAGACCAATAAGCAGTTCAGCTCTTCTTCGTTGCCTCCAAACCAAGGACTTGGTTCGCCTCCAGGGCATATGTCCTCGTTGAAAAAGACTTAGGATCTTAGCAAATTTCAGCAGCTGCATGACAGAACCTAGTCATCCACTTTAAAATGAGAGCCTTTAAATGTACTCAGTTTGTGAGGCACTCACTGCAGTACCATTTGTATAGGGATTCCTTAAAAATTCATTTTGATGGTGACAGTTATATTATTTTTAGCTTTGCATAACAGCTGCAGACTATAATTAAGAAAACTAAAATTTGTAGATGACATTAGTCTTCTATAAGATAATATTTTATGTGAGTCACACACACTGTTGTTCAGAGTCCAGAGCCTACACCCAGGACTCTTCATGCATTATTGGGACTTGGATTAATACTATTTCCAGGAATTCTCCTCGTAGCACATGAGGATGGCAATATCCAGGAATCAGCCTCTAAAGCCTTAGCAGCCTTACTGCAGACTCTCTCCCTGAATGCCTTTTACTTTACCTCATTTCCCGGTTGATTAATTTCACCCTCTTCCAAGAACTGCTGTTCTTCCTTCGGATCTACTTTGATCATCACTTCATTGACTTTTTAAGTGGAATGTTCTAAATCCCTACAACAGGTACCATACCATCTTTTTCTTAATCCTGCCAATTTCTTTTGTAAATTAAAAAAACCTGCCATTAATCGCTGTGTCAGGTCATTAGAAATGGAAATAGAATTGGCTCAAAACAAAAAACTATAAATTGCTGTGTTTAGGGAAACTTTGTGAATGAGACTTACGTTAGCTAAGATTTTTAAAATTTTTGATTAGGAGGAGGAAAAGGGGAAGATGGAGAAGAGAAAGAAAATAGAGAAGAGAATGGGAAAAAAATAAAAACAGCTTTGGGAAATTTTGAAAAGAGCAAAATGAAGGATGTCTGGATTGAAGGCAAAAGCCTGGTCGCAGGGGCGGCTCTGCTGCTCTCACCTGATCAAAGCCAGGGACATCGGTCCTGACCTGATGCACAGGTTCCTCTCATCTAATGGAAAGTGAGTCCAGTGGAAAAATAGAATCTTTAAGGGCTCTTCCATTCTGACATTTCTGGGGAAAAGGTAAATGATTAAACATCAAAACAGATAAGATCTTTTAAGATAAGAATTGCCTCTTCAATAAAGTAGTAGCATCATGAAATCTGTTTTTGCTTTTCTTTATGCCATTTAAAACATTATTATGTCAAAAGCAAATACGTGTGACACACCAGAGACGTTTTCTGCCTGTTCTCTTTTACATTGATATTCTGTGGTCATTAGAATTAGGGAATATTTTTACTTCTTTTTATCTACTTTCCTTTGAACACTGTAATCTTGATGTTTCTGATGTTCACAAGAATAAGAGAACCATAGGGAGTTCACGTTGGGTAACAGAAAGAATGCTGATTTTTTTTCTGGAAGATCAAGACCTAAAATCCTACTAACCACTGACTACTCTTTCTCAGCTTTATGAACTAGACTTCTGCTTAAGACATGGCACCTCAATTAGGGTTTTAACCACTATGTGTCGCAAGTCCTAGATTCTACAAAAGCTTTATCCTGCAACTAATTTTCTCTATCATTTTTGTGAACCTTGCCATCACCACTCAAACAAGCATTCTCAATGCAGAGTGAGCCACTAGGTAGTCTTCAGGGCACCATGGTGTTAACCCATTGCTGTCAAGTCGATTCCAACTTATAATGACTCTATAGGACAGAGTAGAACTGCCCCATAGGGTTTCTAAGGAGTGGCTGTTGGATTTGAACTGTTGACATTTTGGTTAGCAGCCTGAGCTCTGTGGTTTATTGATAGAATTATGACCCTTCATGCAGGAGACCCAGTTCTATTCTTGGCCAATGCATTTCATGAGCAGCCACCACCTGTTTGTCAATGGAGGCTTGTGTGTTGCTGTGATGCCAAGCAGGTTTCAGTGGAGCTTTCAGACTAAGACGGACTAGGAAGAAGGGCAATATACTTCGAAAAATCAGCCAATGAAAACCCCATGGATTACAACAGTCCAATCCACAACCTATCATGGGGATGGTACAAAACTGGGCAGCATTGTGTTCTGTTGTGCGTAGGGTCACTGTGATGGTTAACATTGTGTGTTAACTTGGCTAGGCCATGATTCTCAGTGTTTTGGCAGTCATATAATGTTGTGATCATTTCCCTGTTGAGATTTGATATGTGATCACCCCTGTGATGGGATCTGCTGTGAGTAGCCAATCAGTTGAAAGGGGTTTTTCTTGGGCATGTGACCCGCATAGAATATAGGCAGACATTCTGGCAGGGCTCAGGGGCTTTTCGCTCATGCTGGATCCTGCAGCTGGCCCCTGTTCGTCTGACCTCTGGTTCTTGAGACTTGAGCTAGAAGCTTACCTGAGGTCTTACCCGCCAGTCTTGGGATTCATCGGATCTTCATAGCTTGTGACCAAGAGCCCTGCTCTCTGACCTGCCGAGCTTGAGTTCACCAGCCCCTGTGGCTACGTGAATCAGGAGAAGCCTCTATCCTGACCCACGGACTTGAGATGTTCCAGCCTCTACAACCGCAAGCCATTTCCATGATATAAATCTCTCTATATATATATATTTATATGCTATACTGGTTTTGCTTCTCTAGAGAACCCAGCCTAAGACAGTCACCATGAGTCAGGGGCTGGACTCGATGGCAGCTAACAACACTAACAAGAATAAGGTAGTCTTCTGGGATAGATCAAGCTTGGTAGGTAGGCAAAGATGGTCTTCACTGAAACTTCCAGCTCCTTATATGAGCCCTCCTTTTGGATGTGTGGCCAGTGTTCAGTCCTTACAGGGTCTATTCCCTGGGCCACTCATTATAGGGCTTGCCTAGGCTTTCCCAACATGTCATATCATGCAGCACTTTTATATGGAAAGTAGTGCAACTGATGCCTGCATTCCTATCAAGATCTGCTTCCCTTCAAGTCTCCGGTGTCTGCTAATTACGAGTTCTAGTCCTTCTCAACTCTGAATCCTAGTGTGTTTCTCTTGGTTTAGAGCATCTCCAATAGTATCTGACTGCTCTTGAACCTACATCCTGAATTACGTCTACCATTTGGCTGCCTCTATTTCTGTCTTGAAAATAGAACATTAGTTTCTGTTTTTTCTCTCTGCTTTAACTTTTATACAACCTTGTTTTCATTCCTCCCTGCCCCCCACCTGTGGCCCTTGTTAAGGTCCAAGCACACACACACACCCACACACACATTCACACACACGAATTAAACTACATAGGAGTGAATCAAAAGGAGACAATACATAATTGTAGGATGTTAGAAATGAAATGGATCCGTCTTAGTTATCTAGTGCTGCTGTAACAGAAATACCACAAATGGATGGCTTTAACAAACAGAAGTTTGTCTCGCACAGTCTAGTGGGCTAGAAGTCCAAATTCAGGGCATCAGCTCCAGAGGAAGGCATTCTCTTCTTTGTCAGCTCTGGAGGAAGGTCCTTGTCATCAGTCTTCCCCTGGACTAGGAGCTTCTTAGGCACAGGGACCCCAGGTCCAAAGGACGTGCTCAGCTCCAGGCACTGCTTTCTTGCTGGTATAAGGTCCCCAACTTCTACTCACTTCCCTTTCCTTTTATCTCTTGTAAGATAAAAGGCGGTGCAGGCCACACCCCAGGGAAAGTCCCTTTACATTGGATCAGGGATGTGCCTTAGTAAGGGTGTTGAATCCCACTCTAATCCTCTTTAACATAATCTAATCTTGCCTCGTTAATCACAGGCAGAGATTAGAATTTATAACACACAGGAAAATTATATCAATCACAAAATGGAGGACAGCCACACAATACTGGAAATCATGGCCTAACCAAGTTGACATATATTTTGGGGGAACACAATTCAATCCATGACAGGATCCTAACACACATCAAGTTTAATTCCATTTTGGAAATGAGAAAATAACTTCTGAGAGGCTAAGTGATTTTCCTCATCATAAGCTACAGCTGGTGATTGGCAAAGCTTAGGCTTATAGACAAGACTTCTGATTCCAAATTCAGTTCCCCTCCCACTTTGCCATGACAAATTATGAGAATTCCATGCACCTGGGTATAGTTAATGGCTGAGAGATCTGTCTGGGGCTGAAGAGGCTCTTATAAAATGCCCTCAAGTGCACATGTGGGCAGTTGCCGTACGTGGAGGTGGTTTATACACCACAAAGTCCATGTAAACTCAAGGTATAATTTTTGAGTGTCAGCTGCCTTCGTTGTGTGAGACGGGCCTCAGGAGAAACAGACAATGAACTCCTCTCCTCCAGCTCTGGTCAGCAATGATGTGGTCTCTCCTCTCCTGGGAGATGTTTTTCTGAGTCCTGCTGCACTCAAAAGAGTCCCCTGGGGTGGAAAACCTTAAACAGGAATTTATTCTTTGTGGACTGGGGTGTACATAAGCAGAGTTAATATAATTTAAAAATGGCAAAATCAGTGTGGCCTTCAGGATAAATACCAGTAATAATAGAATTTCTTGCCTTTTGATCTGGTATTTGGTCTGATCTGTCTACACCTCTAATCCTGTGCGTATCATTTACAAATGAGTATTTCAAGTCAGGAGGTCAGACTGGCTTACAAAAGAAGAACAGGAAGATTAGAACTGCTTTATTTTCATGCTCAGAAAAACATTGCTGTTCATATTAATGGTAGGTTAATTGCCTCATTCAGATATACACAGGACTCTATTGTATTCTTAACCTGTTAAGATGCTGCTATTGTAAACTGCTTTTTTTTTTTTCTGACAGATAGCTACCGTACCATTGAAAGAGTTATGAGTCTTTCTAAGTTGAATTCCAGAGTGATTATCATACTGCTGTTGTCATTACCAGTATAAATCCTGTGATCATGAATGAAAACATATCAGGGAGCCTCTGGACAGCACAGTCTCCCTCTTTGGGCACTGTCACCGCTAAGATAGTCTAAGGGTGGTTTATAAGATGTGAATGTGATGCTTTCCAAAAGCAAAGACCATGCTATTCTGAGATGCTACTGGGTCCTTTGGTGCCTGGCTGTTAATGCATCCCTTGAAAGCCAAAAAGACCTCAAAGACACCTGAGAAAGTAAAGAAATCATCAATATCCACCTTTATTTAAGGATAAAGTGGAATAGAAGAATTCTCCACAACTGCCCTTTGCTTAGGTCTAGAGGAGATAGTGATGTTCAGGCATACCAGAAATCAAAGAAGAAAGTATTTCCCAAAAGTTGCATGCCCTTGTTTTAAAGCTATCCATCTTCCTAATTTGCTTCCTTGCCCTGCTCTTGTCCACTGCTAGTCCTTGATCTAATGAACCTTCTTCAATGCTCTCCCCACTGTTCCCACAATTTCTTTCTTAATCTGAGAACTAAAATGTAGGTGTGGCAGGAGAGTATGGAAGAGCTTGGAAAAGTTATGGAAAGGACTAGAATATTGAGTTCATACTTGCTGATGGGACCTGTGCTAAGTGCTATATATTTATCAGTTTATTTAATATCCAAATCAGATAGAGATGGTTACGGATCCCATTTTAGAGTAGAGGAAACTAACACCCAGATAAATAGCTAATCAATGGACGTATATTGGTAGGTTACAGAAACAGATTTTGAATTCAAAGTCTACGCTCTTCTCCCTGTGTTATTGTGCCAGGTGATCTATTGAAGGTTGCTTGCTAATGGTCCCCTAAAGGGGGGGGTGATTTTCAAAACATCATATGGCATGAATTAAAGAATAAGCATTAAGGGGAAAGAAAACACAAGGCCAGGATCAGTAAGCCACAGATACAGGAAGTCCTCCAGTCTCCCCACCACCCTATGGAGAGGCATGCCAGCTCAGGAAATCTTCCAGGCACAGTGTAGATTTTATTCCAGTGGAGAGACCTGTGGGTATTCCTCCTTATAGGTATGAGAAAATACTTTTATAAATGATGGGATACATGGACTATTTGACACCATATATTTTGGATACCAAGTATTTATTTACAAGTGCATTCTGTCTAAGATTACCGTCTTCCTAGTATCAAAGACCTTGGGTAGTTGGGAAATTTTGGGAACCATGCTTGGATTACAGACCCCTGCTTGGAGAGGAAGTCTCAGTAAACTGAGATTGGGTGCTTCCCATCTATCTGGGAAAAAGGGAGTCACCCCTTTGTGGTCCAGGAAACTTGGAGTGGGCCCCCAGTGTTGTACCCGCATGATCTTGGTTCTCAAAAACTAGTCAAGATGCCTGTTGAAAGTATGGATGGTGCATATGTCCTCTCCTACCCAGGGATCTGACTCTGGGACTCTTCAAGAGACATAACTGCCCCATTGCTTTGGAAAGCTACTCTTTGCACAATTGAATGGTACTAATGACAGAAAGTGATCAAATAAGAGTTAATTATGGATGTCTGTAAAATCTCTGTTTTCTTTTAACTGATTTAAATTGTAAAAAAAAAAATGTTGAAAATGTTGGCTTTTGCTCCTTTTTTTTCCTCCTTACCATCCAAGTAAGGAGAATGAGGTTGAGAAGCTACGGCACCTTGCCCTGGGGCTTCTGCAGCCTGCCGGTAATGCCAAGATGAGCACTAGACTAGACTTCTTTAATTTTCCATCCCAGTGCTTATGCTCTTGCCAGGAATGTGACTAGAGTGTTAAATTTAGAAGCACTAACTTAGTGAGAAATTTAAACAGAAGTGCCAACATATCTGTGGCAGTTCTAATTTACAGTTTGTTGTTGGCAGTGTGTGGATTGGGGGAATTAAGGGATTTGGCATGAGGCATTCATTTTGTCTGCTTATCCTTCTTCTCACCATAATTCAACTCAATGCAACAAACAGTTCTTAAGCACCTACAAACAGGGAATTATTCTGAGTATATTGGGAAAGAGACAGGTGAGTAAGACAATTCTTTCCATTCAGGAATTTTACCTAGATACATCAGTCTCATTTTCTACCGTGGGCAGTATTGACTTTAAGAGTATAAGCCCAGGTGTACGTAGTTATCTTCACAAGATGCTCAGAAGAGGATTCTGAACCCTCGGTAACTAATGTATGTTTTATCATGGTGGTGATGATTTTAACAAAGAAGGAAAATTAAGCAGGAAAGCAAATTAGTAGGTCTGCTTTATTCAAGGAGCATGAGCACTGCACTTTCTCCGGAAGGGGCTCCCAGGACTTTCCCGGTAGATCCTGGGGACTGACCAGGGGGATGCTTCATGTTGGTGCTTCAGTGTCTTTGTCATGAAATTTCCTTCCAGGAAAATTCTCCCCTGGAGAGGCGGATTTTTTTTCTTCTGGTGGCAAATCTACCCAGACTTCCTGGATGAGGTGCAAAATCCTGCCTCCTCCAGAAAATACTGGTGGAAAAAAAGCAATTATTTTATCATAATACTTACACAATGTTGTTGCTGTTAACTGCCGTCAAGTCGGCCCTGACTCATGGTGACCCCAGGTACAACAGAACAAAACGTTGCCCGGTCCTGGGCCATCTTCACCAACATTGGTATGCTCAAGTTCATTGCTGTGGCCACTGTGTATTTTGAGCGCTTTCCAGCCTAGGGGGCTCATCTTTCAGCACTGTGTAATAATCCATTGTGATCCATAGGGTTTTCATTGGATAATTTTTGGAAGTAGATTGCCAGGCCTTTCTTCCCAGTCTGTCTTAGTCTGGAAGTTCTGCTGAAACATATCCACCATGGATGACTCTGCTGATATTGAAATACTGGTGGCATAGTTTCCAGCATTGTAGCTACATGCAAGCCACCACAATACCACAGACTTCCAGTGGTGGTAACTCTAATTACAATCATGTTATGCTGAATTCCTAAATTATCCTATTCCCAGGAATCTACTGTGAATGACCACGGTTCACCTCCTTGAAACTTATACAATAGCTGCCTTTATATCCCAAATGAATACTTCAGGGGTACTCTTGCTCTGGTGGAGCCCTGGTGGCACAGCAGTTAAGAGCTCGGCTGTTAACCAAAAGGTTGGCAGTTCGAATCCACCAGCCACTGCTTGGAAACCCCATGGGGCAGTTCTGTTCTATCCTATAGGGTCACTCTGAGTCGGAATCAACTCGATAGCAACAGGTTTGGTTTTAGTTTTTGCTTGCTGTGGTGGCTCAGTGATGAAAGCAGTCAGCTGCTAACCGAAAGGTCAGCGGTTCGAAGCCCGCAGCTGCTCCTCGGGAGAAAGATGCGGCAGTCTGCTTCCTTAAAGATTACAGCCTTGGAAACCCTATGGAGCAGTTCTGCTCTGCTCTATAGGGTTGCTATGAGTAGAGACCGACTCGATGGCAATAGGTTTGGTTTTTTGGTTTTCTTCTGATCACACCTTAAGTATGACTTTGATTTCCAGTCACTCATAAAACAGCAAATGTCAGGGCTATATTGGATCTTCAGCATCTTAAAAACAGTACATTATTTGTTTCTTCCTAACACAAATTAAGGATTATGTCAAAAAGAAAAGTGAATGTAGAAAGAGAAAAGTGAAGGCAGAAAGATAAAGCTACAAATCCAGAAACAAATGGGCCAAAAAATAGAGATTAATGTATGGAGACACAAATCAGAAATACAGGCATGTAGTGAGAGAGGGAAAAAAAGATGTTGTTAATCTCCAATGCTTAACAAACCCTATGGGTAAGCTGGGCAGTATAATTGACTTTCATTGCAGGCTGTGACATGGCTATCAAAAAGGTCAGTGTAATTTGGGGCTGGCTTTGCAGAGTCATCACTTCCTAAAGTGAAGAGAGAATGCTCTCTGTCTATTGTCTGGGCTTCACCCAGGAAACATATAAGCAGCTATCAAGGTGAATTTGAGAATAGACACTAAGCCAACTTTGGATCTGAGCACAGGTAATTATAGAGGTGCAAGGTGATCCCATCCTTGTCTTATAGTTACGGATCATCCCCACCCTTCTCAAGTGGCATGGCGTCTTCTGGGAGAGATTATTCATACACGGTGGCCCTAATTTAACTTGTCAGTTGCTTGTCCACAGATTAGAAGTAGTCAGATCATTATTACTGAGTTCACTCTGTAATAAGTATGAAGAATTCCTTTCAGAGGCTTGAAAATCAGTTTAGAAGAGGAGATCTTGAGAACTAAGCTGTTCTTTATGTCTCTGCAGTTGGCAGGAATGCTGCTCAAATCAGATCCTTGACTCTGTAGTACTTCTGCTGGAAGGGAAGCTAAAGGCACTTTAGATTCTTTCTTTCTTTTTTTTTTTTTAAACAATATGCTTTTCATTTTAGAAGAGATTTCAATTTACAGAAAAGGTACCAAGATATCTCCGAGATTTCCCGTGTATCCCTTACCCAGTTTCATACTAATACAATATTAGCACCTTGTATATTTGTCACAATCAATGAACCATTATTGATACAGTGTAAGTCCATACTTTATTAATATTTTCCTAGTGTATACCTAGTGTATTTTTTCTGTTCTAAGATCCCATCCAGGATACCACTTTACATTTAGTCTTCATGTCTTCTTAGGCTTCGTTGGTTGTGACAGTTTCTCAGACTTTCCTGGTTTTTGAGGATCTTGACGGTTTTAAGAAGTAATAGTCAGTCACCTGAAAGAGCTCCCAATGGACAAAGCTGGAACAATTTGAGTAACAAAATAATTAAAGTAGTATTGGACTATAACCCATAGTATAAAATAAATATCCACAAGTCCATGCTGATATAAATAGTCCATACTGATACAAACAGGTCCCTGAGTGGCTCAAACAGTTTGTACTTGACTACTAACCTAAAGGTTGGCAGTTCAAACCTACCCAGTGGCACTGTGGCAGAAAGGCCTGGTGATCTGCTTCTGTAAAGATTATAGCCATGAAAATCCTATGGAACAATTCTACTCTGTAACACATGGGGTTGCCATCAGTCAGAGTTGACTTGACAGCAACAGGTTATACTGACATAAATAAATGGTTGAATAAATAAACAAGTGGGGAGAATAGACAAATCTCCTATGCAGAAAAATCACAAAAATTTATGTAGATAATCTGCTCTCAAGGAGCTTGAGTTTAACTACCCTTTCCTTAAGAGTGGGTTGCGCATGGTAGCTTTCTCCGAAAGAGGACAGCTAGGAAGAGGGGAAAAAGAATAACTGTACAGTGAAGAAACCTGATAAATACTACATCAGCCAGAGTCAAGGTTAACATCAACAGTGATAAATCATGTTAATAGTATGTAGCCTTGTCACAAATGAAAGGCAACACTTGAAGATCAATATACTAGGCATTAGTGAGTTGAAATGGACTAGTCTTGAGCTATTTTAAATCAGACAATCATATGGGCTACTATGCTGGGAGAAGAGAAATGGTGCTGCTTTCATCATCAAAAAGAACATTTTAAAATCTATCCTGAAATACAGCACTGTCAGTGATAGAACACAGACAGCCTATCCATACGCCTACAAGGAAGACCAGTTAATATGACTATTATTCAAATTCACGCACCAACCACTACTGCCAAAAATGAAGAAATTGGAGATTTTTACCAAATTCTGCAGTCTGAAATTGATCAAACATGCAATCAAGATGCATTGATAATTACTAGTGATTGGAATATCAAAGTTGGAAACAAAGAAGGATCAGTAGTTGGAAAATAGCCCTTGGTGATAGAAACGATGCTGGAGATTGCATGATAGAATTTTGCAAGACCAACGACTTTTTCATTGCAAATACCTTTTTCAACAACATAAAAGGCGACTATATATGTGGACCTTGCCGAATGGAATACATAAGAGTCAAATCGACTACATCTGTGGAAGGAGACAATGGAGAAGCTCAATATCATCAGTCAAAACAAGGCCGGGGGCCGAATGTGGAACATACCATCAATTGCTCATATGCAAGTTCAAGTTGAAGCTGAAGAAAATTAGATTAAGTCCACAAGAGCCAAAATACAAGCTTGAGTATATCCCACCTGACTTTAGAGAACATCTCAAGAATAAATTTGACACATTGAACATTAATGACCAAACAACAGACGAGTTGTGGGATGACATCAAGGACATCATACATGAAGAAAGCAAAAGGTCATTATAGAGACAGGAAAGAAAAGAAAATACCAAACTCGATGCGAGAAGATACTCTGAAACTTGCCCTTGAATGTCGAGTAGCTAAAACGAATGGAAGAAATGAGGAAGTAAAACAGCTGAACACAGGATTTGAAAGGGTGGCTCAAGAAGACAAAGTAAAGTATTATAATGAAATGTGCAAAGACCTGGAGATACTTGATGTTTCTCAAGCTGAAAGAACTGAAGAAAAAATTCAAGCCTCAAGTTGCAATATTGAAGGATTCTATGGGCAAAAAATTGAATGATGCAGGAAGCATTGAAAGAAGATAAAAGGTATACACAGAGTCACTTCACCAAAAAGAATTTGTGGATGTTCAGCCATTTCAGGAGGTAGTATGATCAAGAACTGATGGTACTAAAGGAAGAAGTTCAAGCTGCACTGAAGGCATTGGTGAAAAACAAGACTCCATGAATTAACAGTATACAAATAGAGATATTTCAACACACAGATGCAATGCTGGAAGCACTCACTCGTCTGTGCCAAGAAATTTAAAAGACAGCTACCTGGCCAACAAACTGAAAGAGATGCATATTTGTGCCCATTCCAAAGAAAGGTGATCCCACTGAATGTGGAAATTATTGAACAATATCATTAATATGACCTGCAGGTAGAATAATGCTGAAGACAATTCAAAAACAGTTATACATCAACAGGGAATTGCCAGAAATTCAAGCCGGATTCAGAAGACGATGTAGAACAAGGAATATCATTGCTGATGTCAGATGGATCTTGGCTGAAAGCAGAGACTACCAGAAAGAGGTTTATCTATGTTTTATTGACTATGCAAAGGCATTTGACTATGGATCATAACAAATTATGGATAATATTGTGAAGAATGGGAATTCCTGAACACTTAATTTTGTTCCTGAGGAACCTGTATATGCCGAAGAGGCAGTCGTTCAAACAGAACAAGGAGATACTCTGTGGTTTAGTCAGGTGTGCGTCAGGGTCGTATCTTTCACCATACTTATTCAATCTGTATGCTGAGCAAATAACCTAAGAAGCTGGACTATATTAAGAAGAACGGGGTATCAGGATTGGAAGAAGACTCATTAACAACCTGCGATATGCAGATGACACAACCTTGCTTGCTGAAAGTGAAGAGGACTTGAAGCACTTACTAATGAAGATCAAAGACTACAGCTGTCAGTATGGATTACACCTCAACATAAAGAAAACAAAAATGGTCACAACTGCACCAATACGCAACATCATGATAAATGGAGAAAACATTGATGTTGTAAAGGATTTCATTTTACTCGGATCTACAATCAATACCCATGGAAGCAGCAGTCAAGAAATCAAATGATGTATTACATTGGACAAATCTGCTGTAAAAGAACTCCTTAAAGCGTTAAAAAGCAAAGATGTCACCTTGAGGACTAAGGTGTGCCTGACCCAAGTTGTGATATTTTCAATCACCTCATATGCATCTGAAGGATGGACAATGACTAAAGATGGAAGAAGAATTGATGCCTTTGAATTATGGCATTAGTGAAAAATATTGAATATACCATGGACTGCCAGAAGAATGAACAAATCAATCTTGGAAGAAATACAGCCAGAATGCTCCTTAGAAGCGAGGATGGCAAGACTTTTTCTCATGTACTTTGGACATGTTATCAGGAGGGTCCAGTCCCTGGAGTAGGACATCATGTTTGGTAAAGTAGAGGGTCAGCAAAAAAGAAGAAGACTCTCAATAAGATGGCTTGACACAGTGGCTGCAACAATGGGCTCAAACATAGCAATGATTGTGAGGATGGTGCAGGATTGAGTAATGTTTTGTTCTGTTGTGCGTGGAGTCGCTATGAGTTGGAACTGACTTGATGGCGCCTAACAACAACAACCCTTGATATGATGCAATGAAAATAGTATTTTACCTTGTGGTCTTCCTCCCGAAAAGCCATAACTCCATATAATCGTGTGAAAAAAGTCAGACAAATCTGATTGAGGGACATATTTCTTTTTCTTTTTTTATTGTACTTTGGATGAAGGTTTACAGAACGAATAGTTTCTCATTAAACAGTTATTACACATATTGTTTTGTGACAATGGTTAACAACCCAACGACATGTTAACACTGTCCCTTCTCAACCTGGGGTTCCCTATTACCAGCTTTCCTGTCCTCTCCTGCCTTCTGTTCCTTGTCCCTGGACTGTTGTGCCCCATTAGTCTCATTTTGTTTTATGGGGCTGTCTAGTCTTTGGCTGAAGGGTGAACCTCGGGAGTGACTTAATTACTGAGCTAAAATGCTGTCCGAGGGCAATACTCTTGGGATTTCTCCAGTCTGTCAGGCCAGTAAGTCTGGTCTTTTTTTCTGAGTTAGAATTTTGTTCTACATTTTTTTCCAGCTCTGTCCAGGACCCTCTGTTGTGATCCCTGTCAGAGCAGTCAGTGGTGGTAGCCGGGCACCATCTAGTGGTACTGTACTCAAGTCTGGTGGAGGCCATGGTAGTTGTAGTCCGTTAGTCCTTTGGACTAATCTTTCCTTTGTATCTTGTTCTCTTCATTCTCCCTTGCTCCGGATGGGGTGAGACCAGTGGAGTGCCTTAGATGGCTGCTCACAGGCTTTTAAGACCCCAGCCACTACTCACCAAGGTAGAATGTAGAATATTTTCTTTATAAACTGTGTTATGCCAATTGAGCTAGATGTTCCCCGAGACCATGGTCCCCACAGCCCTCCAGCCAGCAGTTCAGTTGAGGGACATATTTCCATAGGCTCTTTTTTAGTTGCCATGAGAACAAAGGGAGAAAAGCATAGTGCCGGGGAAAATAGCCCAGCAGGAAAAAGGACTAGTTGTGATGATACCTTGTATCTTTCACAGCTTTATTTTTCCTTCAGCGCATAGGAATTGAGAGAAGTTAAATCTAAAATCCAAGAAGGTGTTCCTTTTCTCTCCTCTCCTCTCACTTAGGTAATTACAGGGTGAAGCATGCATGCTGTGTTATCTGGTCAACTTCAACCATGATGCTCAGTGTCCTCCTGCTAAGGCCAAGTCCAGACTTGCACCTGATGGAGATGGGCAAAGGCAGTTGCTAGCCCCCTGCTGGAACCATGCTATCCAGTTTGGGGTAAAGTGATGGGATTGATCAGCAGCAAATAAATGAGGTCCACACTCAAAAAAGGAAATTTCAAAAAGAGAAATGATAGTTTTTTATCTAAGTCTAGGGCCTTACTTAGATAAGGAATTGTAGGTGACATACTTGGCTGTTAACCAAAAGCAGTTCAAACCCACCCAGTGGCTCCAAGGGAGAAAGACCTAGCAAACTGCTCCAGTAAAGATTACAGCCTAGAAAACCATGTGGGGAAGTTCTACTCTGTCACATGGGGTCACTATGAGTTGTAATTGACTTGACAGCACCTAACAACAACAACAACAGTTTCCTACAACTGAATGTATGATACAAGACTACCTTAGTCATTTGGCTATATTTGGGTATGGAGAAAGAACTCCCTGGATGGTGCAAACAATTTGCTCTTGGTTACTAGCCAGAAAGTTGGCAGTTCACACCCATCTAGCAGCACCTCAGAAGAAAGGCCTGCTTCTGTAAAGATTACAGCCAAGAAAACCCTATGGAGCTCAGTTCTACCCTGTAACACATGGGGTCACCATGAATCAGAATTGACTCAATGGCAATGGATTTTAGTTTGGTTTGGGGTATGAAGATATTCTAGTAAAACCTTAGAAGTCATTTTGTCTTAATATTTGATTGATAGAACTTGATACAAGCTATATACTCTCCAAAGCCTGAATGTTCTCTCATTCTGTTTTAATTCCACTCATTGTTGGAAGTAGGTTGTTTATTCTTCCTTCTAGACTGTTGTCATGCTTGCATGAGCCTACTCTAGATGATAAACTTTAAATATTCCTTGTGAAGAGAACATGTAGCCTGTCATTATTCTTCCCATAGAGCCCATTCATCAGTATCGTCCCACCCACACATTTCAAGCACTGCTAGGAAGTTATTTTGAACTTATAATCCATGTATAATGTTGAGGGAATGTTATTATCTAAATATAGTAAATCACAGGTTGAATAATAATAGTAAACTAAAATCATTTTTCGTAATCACACTTAGATTTTCTAAAGTGCATATATATTTGTACATTTAAAGTATATAAGTTTATTTTGTCCTACATAAGGTGTATCTGCATACTCGTTATTTCTTCCTCTCTAAATGGATTTATTATTAGTCAGTTATGGATGTTAATGGTAAGTTTCTAAGCAACTTTCATGTGATTCTTTGTAATTTTTTTTTTTTGTTTTTCACTATTGGATACTTGATAGAAATAATTTATATAGATATTCTTGGGAATTTTACACTGCCATCTAGTGATATGCAAACCCAAAGCACAGGAGGTTTTGGAGAAGCCGGCTACATTTTCCTCGCCCATCTAAATAACCTTGCCTGCACATTGCCAGCCTAATAGTTTAGAGAAACCCTCATTTTAGTAATTCTTATTTTAAATCTCAATTTCCTCATTCTTTATAGTTCACACTCCAAACTGGGGGGGAACATAGGCTTACCTTTGAGAAGGTGAAGTTTGTGTTTGATGTGCCCACTGCTGTGTTGGGTTTATTTGTGATACTGGCTAACATTTATTCAGTGCTCACCATTTCCCAGACACTGTTATAAGTGCTTTGCTTGTACTAACTCATTTAATTCAACCAGCCCTATGAGGTAGTTCCTATTGTATCCCTGTTTTGCCCAAAACCACACTATTAGTAAAGGACCAGGCTGGGATTTAAACTCATTCAGACTGGTTCCACACACATACACACATGCATACACACACACTCACAAACTCATGCACACACGTAGTAACCCTACCCCACCCTACACACACACAGACACAGACACACATACGGTTCTGATTCTGAATCTGTTCTGAGCTCTTGTGTGATTTGAGACTAGTCCCTTGAATTCTTTATCATCTAAAAACTAAATTTAAAAAAATAATAAATGTAAATTAAAAATGTATATTTGTTATTTATTATATTATTTATTATAACAAATGATAAATAATGAATGACAAATAACAAGTAAAAATAACAAATAATAAATACCTTAAAACATCGCTAGGAAAGGGTCAAATAATACAATATAGCTAAATGTACTTTTTAAAGGTAATTTTTTTTTTTTTTACTGTTAAATGTCATCTAAAGGAGCGCTATGTAAGACAGCAAAAAAATAGAGTTAATATAGATAACAATGCAGAAAAAGAAATTTATAATTCCTTTTGATGGAAAATTGATGCTATGAAGGAAGAGATTTTCAAATAATTAATAATAGCCACAGCAATGGATTTAAACATACCAACAATCATGAAGATGCATAGAACAAGGTAATATTTCCTTCTGTTATACGTAAGGTCACCATGAGTTGGAGTCAACTCGACGGCAGCTAGCAAGAAGACAATAAAGGAGGCAATGTGTTTCTGGAAACTGGGGATCTTTGTTCTAGAGCTAGCTTCTGATGCTGGCAGATGCTGTGGTATGTTTGTAATGATGGAATGGATCCCTTCAAATACATAAGGAACCATGATGACCTTATGGCCAATCCCAGCACTACAAAATTAATGCAAAGGCATAGTGATCCATTTCTGTGAATTTTCCTCAGAGTGGGTAATGAAGATAAAATATGCTATGTCCTTCCTTCACCCTGAGATTATTCATCATAAAAAGTGCATTTATTATTTCTGTGATAATTCATCCTGTGACAACAATAATCAACAACTTTCCATTTTTGTGCCCCCTCAAACTTTAAATCTTAATGTTTAAGATGGAACAACCGGAGCAGAAATAATGAGAATGCTCATGCATTGCAAAGAATGTAATCAATGTCACTGAACAGTATGTGTAGAAATTGTTGAATGGGACGTAAACTGTTGTGTAAACCTTCACCAGAAGCACAATAAAATATTATTTAAAAAATATTTAGAGCTCTGATGTCTGAAAGGTAAGCTTCTTGAATCAGGTACCCTACCTGCATCCCTGAGGCTGCCAACAACACAGAAAGGATCTCAAAGTTCTGACTCATGGTGATCATTCTGTGTGGTAGGAACAGCAATGGTTCACCAAAACCTGGTTTCTACTCTTCCTGAGTGTACCACAAGACTATGTTTGAAGATTCTGTATAACTAGGTTCCACGTGACTGAGTTCAGCCAATTTAATGTGGGAAGTGCCCTGGCCCATGAAATCCTACCACACACCTTTCCACAGTCACCATCCCCCCACCCCCCATCTGCCTGCTGGTTGCAGACATTCCAGCAGAGGACCTGAGGGTCCTAGGCAATGAGGAGGCACAAAATGGAAGGAGCCCAAGTCCTTGAATCACCACAAAAAAGGCTGCCTGCCAGACACCTGCATGAACCCATCACATGAGCAAGAAACAAATGTCCATTGTTTTATCCCACTCAATTTTAGTTTTGTTTACTGTAATAGTTAGCTTATCCTAACTAATATATTCTGTCAAAGATCATATTAGCCATAGGCATACTAAAGTTTTGACTAAAGCTTAAACACAATATAGGCTCATGCAGTGTATGAATGGAAACAGATTCAGAGCCCAGTGAGTCAGTGACTCCAGAAGTGAACTGTATTGACTGGGTGCTTGCTACATGAAAAGCTTCCAAGGAATATCCCTCGACTGGACAACAAGGAAAGACGAAGTGACCCATTGCCGGCATGTCAGTTCTGACTCATAGTGGCCCTGTAGCCCCGCTATTATTTCCTGTATTCAGGAAGGAAGGGGGATTAATAAAATAAAAGCAAGTGAAAATGCACAAGTGCATTAATAATTCATGCTCTAAAATTGATAAATAATGCACAGTAGTCAGCCTGGAGTGTCTAACTCAAGGATAAGCTGCTGGTGGGGCCATGGAAGCTGTGGTTTCACTGCAAATCAGATGGAAAGTAGTCAGGGAGAGAGTCTGAGTAGTGAAGGACCAGGGGCACAGAGTTAGGGCTTGCTCAGACCTAGGAGACCTGAGCATGCTGAAAAGAAAAGGGAGTGAGTACTCCAGAAAGAGAAAATGGAAGTGAAACTTCTTCTTCTTCTTCTTTACTTATTTTTATAATAAAGTAGTTTTAAAACCATCCAAGTGCATAGAATGAAAGGGTTAGAATTCTGTCCATATGATTTTGGGAGTTTTTGGTTACTAGCATTGCTGGAAAGCAGCATAGGATGAATACAGAGGAATGGTCATTAGCAATGCCACAAGGGTATATGTGATGAATTCTTGGCCATAGTCTCCGAACAGTGAAGACGGAACTGAAGCGATTAAACTGAATCATGTATTTGAGTTGTCTGTACATATATTTGAAATCTCAAATTGAAAGGCTTGTGTAGAGTTCTAAATTGACCTGAAAACGCAATAGTAAAGTTGGCTGACTGATAAAAAAAAAAGGAATTGAAGGTCAAAGACGGCAACGTTAAATAAAGGAAGTAATTTCGGCATGCCTAAGGGTTATTCATCCAGGGATGGGAAGAGTTTAATTTTGGAATCCTTGTTCCTGGCGACCTTGATTTCCTTTGTGTAGCATATTGCTGGCTGCTGGGAAGTGACAGAGGACAAATAGCTGCTTTCAGAAGAGTTGGAGACAGCTGGTGAGATCACGGAACCTGGGAGGCAGGAGGGAGCAAGAGAGGACCCTGGTCCCTAGAAGGGCTGAGGTCACAGTCACAGCAGGAGGGCTTTCAGGCACAAGTCAGCTTGGCTCCAGAGCCCCGTGCTGTAGTCTTCTTCACTCCCTTCTAGAGAGTTGATACAAAAATGAGCACAAGCCAGAATACTATTTAAGCCAGTTTTCTACATTAAAATATATCTCTTTTTTATTTCTATTTTTTAACATTACACCTAGGTTGTTAGTTATGAAAAAACATATTCATGAAAACTACAGGGGTATCATTTACAAAGCCTTTGTCTCTATGTTCTTTATGAAGGCTACTTTGTTACCATATTGTGTCTAAAGTGTTCTCTGTACAGTAAGTAATTCCCTGAATGGAAACAAACTGTCCTTTCCATTGAAATAGAAAATGTAATATTCCAGAAAACTTTTAGAAAAAAACTATACATCTTTAAGATGAAATATGTGTGCAATGATAAAAAAAAAATTATTTGTTTAAAGAGGTTCAGCTTTTGCTGGATGAATTGGCTCTTAGCAAGTAACTAAACAGTTCTTGCATCTGTCATCTTTATTGCATTTTGTAGTTATAGGCATTTATTTGAATAATTATACACTTACAGAAATATGTGGGCACACAGGAACTGACTGTAGTATGGCCTGCTGACAACAGAAAACGCTGCTCTTTGGCAAACTGTGCTGTATCTGTGTGTAATGCAGCTCATACCATCATATGTCCCAATGTCTCCTGCAGAGCACACACACAATAGCTTTCTTTTCCTACTTCCATGATGGCCCTGTGGGTTGGAGTTCTGCTGTATGTGATTGTCAGTGGTGACCAAACCCACTGCCATCAAGTCACTTCTGACTCATAGCGACTCATCTAGTTGATTCCGACTCACAGAACTCTGTTGGACAGAGTAGAACTGCCCCATAGGGTTTCCAGGGAGCAGGTGGTGGATTCAAACTGCCAACCTTTTGGTTTGCAGCTGTAGCTCTTAACCACTGTGCCACCAGCGAGCTCCCAGTGGTGACCTGGAGACCATATTCTACTTGTTGGCCAATGTTTGTAACCAATGTCCATAGCCCACACCATTCGTTCTCAGAAAGACTTAGAAGAGAATTTTGTTTTGAAAAGACGGGTTTCTTGGGTATGTTCCTCAAGTGAGTCAGAGTATAATTTACTTTCTTCAGCATTTACATTGACGCATTACTGGTTGTTTTTCATTTAGAATATGTAAAATTGCCTTTCCAAGATTCGTGATCATTTTAAAAGGCCAAGAATATTTATTACTTCTTAATATTTTATAGTTCTTGTGTGATGTCTAGGGGAAGTTATTCTATCCCTCTGAATACTATTCCAGGATTACTATTACCCTGGAACCTCTATAATCAGGTATCTATCTGGAGAATCATTCAAGTTAGTTCATACTTGTATGCAGTATCAGTATGGACATACATACTGAAAAACAGATATGCAAGAACTTAAGCTTACAAAGCAGAGTAAAAATGGGGTGAAGTCAATTTACAGCACGTGATTCACATCTTTATATTCTATTATCTGGGTGAAACTTATCCATAAGTCGTTAATTAGCCCATATGTTAGCTACTTCAAAAATCTTGACTATGTGGTTACACCCTAATTATAGGAAGTAAGGACCATTTAATACTTGCCAGGTGTCCATAGCACAGAGGAATTACGGGGCAGACTGAATGGTAACACCTTGCTGCAAAAGATGGACCAGATGCAGGGAGATTTATCATTCTGTCCTATTTGATTTGCCAAGTGTAGAACCACCTCACCCCATTACCTAAGGACATATGCAAAAATAATCTATTTCTCAAATAATCTGGCAGCAAGCCCATGTTAATATGCTAAGAAAACCAACAGTCAAATCCTATGGTTAAATTGTGTGGAAAATGTGACCAGCTGAAGAACTGTGTGTCTGTGTGCTATTGCTAGATCAATGTAGACTGAGAGAGAAAGAAAAAACAGGGATTTCAAACACCAACGTTCCTACTGCCTCTGTAAAGACAGGCATCCATAGCTGAATTTAACAACAACAAAATAAAATAGCTGCTTTTAAAGAACTACTCTATCTTGGCAATAAAAACTGACAAACTTTATTTTTTTTAGTACAATCATAAATTTAACATAAAGCATGAAAAGTTCTTAAGAACTAACATCTTTGGGCAGTACACCAGGATCTCTTGTTCTCTCTCCTGTGCTTGTATCTTAAATGTCTAGTAAAAGCACAGGCATAGCCTGCTACGCTGCGATTAGAATGTCTAAGTTCAACACACTGACAACACCAAATGCTGGCAAGGACTTGGAACAACCAGAATTCTCATTCATTGCTTGTGGAAATGCAAAATGGTACAGCCACTTTGGCAGACAGTCTGGAAGTTTCTTACAAAGCTAAACATAGGCTTACCATATGATCCAGGAACCATGCTTCTAGGTATTTACCCAAATGAGTTGAAATTGATGTCCACAAAAAAACCTGTGCACAAATGTTTATAGCAGCTTTATTGATAATTGCCAAAAATTGGAAGCAACAAAGATGTCCTTCAGTAGGTGATTGAAGAAATAAACTGTGGTATGTCCATACAATGGATATTATTATGTGATAAAAAGAAATGAGCTATCAAGCTACAAAAGGACAGAGGAATCTTAAATACATATGGCTACGAGAAGGAAGCCAATTTGAAAAAGATACATTGTGTATGATTCCAACCATATGACATTCTGGAAAAGGCAGAACTATGGAAGCAGTAAAAAGTTCAGTGGTTGCCATGAGTCAGAGAAAGGGGATATCGGAAGAATGGGTGAAGCACAGTGCATTTTAGGGTAGTGAAACTTTTTCTGTATAATACTGTAATGGTGGACACATGACATTACATATTTGTCACAACCTATAGAACTGTACAACACAAATTTTGAACCCTAATGTAAACTATGGAATTTAATAATAACATTGTTTCCCCTAGAGTTATAAGAGGCTTTTGTAACATTTTCCTTGGAATAACTATCTTAACAAAAAATGAAATGCACATTAGTACTGACAGAATACCATAAATGGAAAATTCTAATTAAGTCATCAAGAAAGATATTAGGTCTTGATTATGTTATTGGGTTCCTTTAATGTAATTAAGTCCCTTGAGTGCAAGAGTTATGTTTCTTTATTGTGGATCTTCTGGGGACTCAGACAGAATGCTTTATTTGGGAAAGTATCCTACAAATATTTAATGAATTGTGGTATATTATGACTCCTTAATGATTCTTAGATTTTGAAGAATTGCACCAGAAAGGCCATTTCAGTCAACATATTTTTATACTAAAACTTCTGCTCAAATTATTTTTTAAAAAGTAAACTTATTTAATAATGTTGTTAATTATTTTTGCTACTGAAAGAAATTAATAAGGATTTGGGTTTTGGGGAGTTGGATGTTTCCCCAAAGAGCATGTCAAAACAGGGACTTCCATACTATTACACATTCTTGGTTCTGGGTGTTAAGGGCTGATGGAGAAGGAACCAGAGGCCCTACTTCTTTTTTGTTCAATTTTTTAAATCCTTTTTTTTTTTAAATTGTCCTTTAGATGAAGGTTTACAGAACAAATAGTTTCTGATTAAACAGTTAGTGCACATATTGTTTTGTGACATTGGTTACCAACCCCATGACATGTCAACACTGTCCCTTCTCAACCTTGGGCTCCCTATTAACCAGCTTTCCTGTCCCCTCCTGCCTCCTAGTCCTTGTCCCTGGACTGTTGTGCCCCATTAGTCTCATTTTGTTGTATGGGGCTGTCTAATCTTTGGCTGAAGGATGCACCCAGAGGCCCTACTTCTGCTTTACCCAGAGCAACTGCACTGCTTTCTACTTCTCTATTGTAAGATCTTGGTTGAAAACAAGTGAAAGCCTACTCTAAAACATACATTCCTTAGGATTCCTGTTCACATACATTGAGGTAAAGTTTTAAGTGATTTATGCCTATAATGAATAGGTGAATGCTACAGTTGTTTTCAATAATTGTATATATTTCTTACAACTACTCTTTACCAAAGTTGCTGGTAAGCATCACTGACATTCAGTGTAATACTCCAGTGCACATGAACTTGTTGTCAGTGTCCTGTCTAATAGGTCGGTGCACACGCTGAAACAGTTGCTAAACATTTTAATATAACCACTGATTTCATTTTACTTGAATCCACAATCAACACCCATGGAAGCAGCACTCAAGAAATCAAACGACATATTGCATTGAGCAAATCTGCTGTAAAAGACCTCTTCAAAGTGTTAAAAAGCAAAGATATCACTTTGAAGACTAAGGAGCACCTGACCCAAGCCGTGATATTTTCAGTCGCCTCGTATGCATGCGAAAGATGGACAATGAGTAAGGAAGACTGAAGAAAAATTGATGCTTTTGAATTACGGTGTTAGTGAAGAATATTGAATATACCATGGACTGTCAGAAGAACAAACAAATCTATCTTGGAAGAAGGACAGCCAGAATGCTCCTTAGAGGTGAGGATGGCAAAACTTCTTCTCTTGTACTTTGGACATATTATCAGGAGGGACTAGTCCCTGGAGTAGGACATCATGCTTGGTAGAGGGTCAGCAAAAAAGAGGAAGACCCTCGATGAGATGGGTTGACATAGTGGCTGCAACAATGGGCTCAAGCATAGTAACGATCGTGAGTTTGGCGCAGGACCAGGCAATGTGTTTTGTTCTGCGGTACATAGGGTTGCTATGAGTCAGAACCAACTTGACAGCAACTAACAGCAATAACACGGATACTACGTACAATATAATTTAATTAAATTTCATAAATTCTTCCCTACTCATAGATACGCCAGTGATTTTTTTTTTAATCAGTAAAGTTGGGAAATAGGAAAAAGCAAAGAGAAGGATATGACATGAAGAGAAAAGTTAAAAAACTAGACCACAGTTTAGACCTCCCCAGTGTTCACTTGATGGAAACCTTACGTACTCAAAGTCAAGGTGGCTATTCCTGGGATGGAGCATTTTCTCCAGCCAGCAGAGGTTTCAACTCATCTCAAGGTTTTGAACACATCAGTTATAGCTTCCCTTTAAAAAAATATACCAGGGACATCATGTTTAGGTAATCAGAAAGGAATATCCACCTCGAATCCTAATTCCAGAATTCAACTACATTTTTCAGTCTGAAGTATTTAGTCTACATGGGAGGACAAGGTGGGGGTGGGGTGGCGGGAATGGCAACGGTGTATTTTAAAACAGAAAATACGAATACTGAGTAAACATATACAGTTTGTAAGTACATAGAAGGTGTTAGAGCAATTCTACGTTTGTATCTATCTTAACTAACGATTCTCCAGTTTCAAATAGATTCGGAGAACCAAGACTAGCGTTTGAATTTGATTAAATAACCATATTAGGAACAACTTGCTGCCTATCATACTTGAGTAGGGAATTAGTGAGGTGTGAGAAACCATTTTAACTCTCCTGGAATCCAGATTTCTGGGTCCATGGAGTTGAGGCAACCCACCCAGGCCATTTGCCCTTAGGTAACCTTTAGAACCTTGAGCCTTTGGAACGGTTTTCCTAAAGTCACCTTCAAGTCAAAGAATCACCTAGTAAGCAGCTTAGCAGAAATCATTTTGCCTTAGTCATTGGGCTCCTTTAGAGAATTACAGTGACCCTCAAGAGACTACCCTGCCTGGACTCTGCCTATATAACCTGCTTTCACTACCCCCTCTTAGGAGCACCTTCCTGATACTCCCAGGTTGATGCTGCTGAATTCGATTCATATCTACTCCCAAAAAACATATTCTGTTACACTAATTTTTGGTGTTTCTTTGTTTCTCTGTGCATTTGGGGTTTTGACAGGTGTTTAATAGAATAAATATTAATGTAGAAGTTTATAGACTTTTCCCATACATTTCACATACCTTATGTGATATTTGCAAAAATCCTTGTGGTAGAAAGGACAATTACTCTCCTTTATTGATTAAAAAAAATGATTTCAAAAAATTATATTGTCTCAGGTTGTATAGTTATTACATGGTGAGGCAGAGAGTCAAGCTCAAAACCTTTTATTCTAGGTTTAGTGCTATTTTCATTTCATCATTAGAGTTTCAGTACCATTCTGGACACAGAAGGTATTTACTTACTAATTGATCTCTGCAATTATGTTGCCACATACTTTCCTTCATGAAGATGAAGGAACCCTTAGTATAAAATTGGCTTCACTCTGGTTTTACATTGTAGTAACAGAGTGTAGTAATAGAGTCTACTCATGTAAGCTTTGTGGATCGTAAAAAGAATTGTGTTCCCTGACTTTATCACCCTGATGAACTCACTAACCAACTTAACCTTTGTAACAGCAAGACAATATCTGTGATCTAAGATGTGGTAAACATGGGCTAGCAAATGTAACCATACATAAATGAAACCCTTAATTAGACTTCATTTTTTCCGTAGAATTATATGAGATCAAGATAGACAGGCTTGATATTTAAAGGAGCCCTGGTGGCACATTGGTTAAGAGCTCGGCTGCAAACCAGAAGGATGGTAGTTTAAATCCACCAGCTGCTCCTTGAAAACCCTACGGGGCAGTTCTACTCTGTCCTATAGGGTCGCTATGAGTCGGAATCGACTGGACAGCAACGAGTTTGGTGTTTTTGGCTTGTTTAAACATGGGCAGTAACCAGCACTGGGGATTAAGGATGAACATTGGTGCTGATTTCCCAACTGTCATAAATTCCTAAGCAGATTTATAAATTCCTAAGCAGATTTAAAACGTTCCTCCTCCTATGCTCAGCAATCTCAGACAGCTAGAAATATATGTGTTTTGGTTGTTGTTCTTGTCATTGCTGTTGAAAAGCAATAACTTTAAGTGCTTTTAATGGACTCCCTACATGGAAAGTTTCATTTGTTCAGATTGAATCTTCCCTTTAAAAGGGAGAGAATGAAGTTATTTCTCCTAAACTGTTATTGTTTCCTCCCCTCAGAAGAATTCTAGAAAATCAGTTTATTATTTTTTTGTTATTATTAACAAAAGAATTTTGGCTTTCAGATTCTTATGCACTAATTTAAATTGATGAGGATTGAAAAAGTGATAATAAATGCAGGAAAAAATGGTTTTGTTTTAGAGAACTGTCAAGTAAATATGAATGATAAACAAGGTAACAAGAGAACAACATTAATAAAAGGATAAATGTTCGAAACACAAATGCTGTGTCAAATTAGAGTGCATTGGATAAACTAATTCAGTGAATCATTTTCTAACTGACAAAGTACTTAACCAAAGGAAAAATGTGAAAATGAACAGAATAAATATATTCCAAGGAGCTACAAGGATTGGCATGACAGTTGGGTAGATGAAATGTACCAGGAAGTAAAGGAATTTTATGTTTGAGCAAGTCATGTGTCAAATCTGCAAGGGGCTGAATGTCATTCAGACTCTGAAAGATAAAGATAGAAGCATATTGCCAAAAGAATAACATCCAAAATGAAACTGAGTGAGGCATATGGATTATTAAACTAGCTGAAGCTATGGAATTTGCACTGAAAGTCAGCTTTAAAATACAGGAAAGGGCGTTGGATAATGTCCACCAAAAGGTATGGGCCCAACGTTACTAGTGGCGAACCTATGTAAATATGAGCATGGTGAACTGGTTCAGTGCATTTCCCAAGGTGGCCTAGCCTGCCAAAAACTCTAAAATGATAAAAAGCAAGTTTGCACCCAAAGAGAGTTGTGAAACATTTATCTGAAAACTTATTAAGTAAATAGGCGGTTATGATTTAGTTTGAAATGCCACGTGTTCAGGTTGGCTACTTGCAGTAAATTATAAGGAGGAAACCATGCACAGAAACACATGACAGTGAAGTCTTACTTTTAAGTACCAATTCTTTCATTGGACACATTATTCCAGGGGAAAAAATACTGAGTGTAGCTTCATTAGCTGGGCTGAACCACCTCACTGCTTGGGCAGTTAATAACTATGGACAATGGTAAACACCTTGGGCAGATGAAGAGCGTGATAAGTGTCTGCTTAGTCTTATATTACAGAGAAGATAATGCATTAAAACTAATACAGTGATCTCAACCTAGTAATAGCCCTGAGTTCCATCAGGAATAAATTCCACCATCATTTAATACTTGGCTACAGAATTTAATGGAACTGCTAATTGAGGGATTAGTGAACGTAAAACAGCTTTAGGAAAAACTTCATCACATTGAAGAATGGTTGTTTTTAAATAGCTACCCCCACCACAGAATTGTCTGTCTTGGGCTGAGTTACCTGCTCATGAAAAGTAGCTTAGCTTATGAAAATGTAGCTGGAATATAAACTCTCTCACTTCCAAAAACACTCTCCACCAGGTGCCCAAGTCAAAATCTTGAGAGTCATCTCGGACTCCTTTCCAAACCTTTGGACACCTTGATATCTCTTGAAACCATATTCACTCATTTTGATCTCTACCAGCACTACATCTCTCCTGAATTATTTTAACAGCTCCTACACTGATCTCTCTGTCGCCTGCCTTGCGCTTGGCCAGTGCATGCATCACGCTGCAGTGAGGGGGGCTGAACAGTTATAACCTGCATTGGTTTTGCCTAGTATTTTGCCTTGTACTTTATTATTCACCTGTGTTAGACTATGTATTTTTGAGGAACAGCAGTAGTGCCTTCGACACTATTAAATCCCTCATACTTGACTTGGCACTTCTTATGCACTGATTGAATACTGTTTTGAATGAATTAATGAATAGCTGGTTAGATAGATAGATGCCTGGGAAAGTCTTATGCCCATGGGAGCAAAACTACAAATGATGACGTTACCTCTAGAACTACAGTTTTGGTGCATTATGAAGTGCACACAATTTTGCCATTGGCCATAAAAACTAATGTGCGTTCATAACATTGTCTTTACAGGCAATTTCATTCCAAATTCCAAATAAATGAATAATCCCACAGGTCTTTTACAACACACTCCAGACATAGGGTAGAACTTAATATATTTGAAATAAATAGCATCTATTAAAACTAATAAGGTCTGCAGAAATCATGAAATACAATAGATAAATAAAAACTGTTTTCTGTCCTGAGGTTTGAATGCCATGACAGGCAAGTAGAGCTAAAATGATTAATGTAGGACCTAGGAAGATAGGCGGTGTACCCAAGCAGATAATCACAGATATAGACTGTACTGTCTCCATTTCCCATTTGACAAGTGCGATGTACCACCTCACCATGGAATCCTTTGCAAGTACTGTTTATAAAATCCTCCAGTTTTTTTGTTGTTTGCTTTTTTTGCCACTTTCTTTCTTTTTGGCCCATCTTAACTGGCAGGTTATAAATAAACATTGACATGGAATGGCTGTGTGTCTGTTCCACCCCACCAATTTTTGTAATTTTTTTTTCTTTCTATTTCCTGAGAAAGATAGCATAAGATAGCAAAGTGAAGATACCAGGAAGATTTTTTTTGTTTTTTAAATTCTAGGATGCTGGCACTGACTGGGATGCTTCTCTTAAAAAAGATTAATGATAACTGGAATGATATAGGACAGTCCTTAATTTCTTTATCGATAAAATTACAGGGGAGATGAGCTAGCCCTAAAACGTGCTTCTTCCATGTGTTTCTATACACTTTATAAAGATAGTCAGTCTAAAAGTTAAGATGGTGCTTTACAATCTTCTAACGTCCAAAGAAGCTTCTGAAAGTCTCGATCCCATTTCTCTAGGGAGAAACACAGTAACGACTTTGTTTAAGGGGTTTGTTGAGTTGAAATGGATACACCTGAAAAGGATGGCGGTCCCTGAGAGCACTATCTAACAATCCACAAAATCACCACTGTTGACCTAAGTGCTGAATACCCACTGCTAATTCTTAACCTCATTCGACAACACTTCAGAATATCATAATTCTTTCAACAATTGCTGTAAATTCCCCAAGAGAAGGACGGAATTAATTTGTTTTAACTGAAAGACTATATGGTATTCTGAAACTTATGGAAACAAAAGATGTGAGGACAGGTAAAGCTAAGAGGACAGAAGAAAAAGAGATCAAATCAAATAAAAATAAGGAGATAATTCTAAAAAGAGGTTGTACCACTTGTCCACTACCGGAGACTACTCACAGAAGCACATTGGCAGTAATTTGGTAAATGAATTGGTCATAGACTGTCTCTACGGTATTAAGTTAAATGGGTGGGAAGCATCAAATATTTAATCATGAGGCCATAGAGGTAGTTTGTAGCAGATAGTTTGAGCCAAATTTTGTATTCAAAACAGTCATCCAACCTACTTATAAATGACAATATAGGAAAGACCCAAGGTTGATTATCTAATAAATTTCAAGAGCAGTTTTACTGATACAAGCTTAAAATCAGCTCGCATCTATCTAGTCTTGATGGATCTTTTTGCTATTTTATTAAAAAGTATTTAGAAAATAAAAATTAATTTTCATATTTTTAAGACTTTCAAACACTTAAAGCAGAGCTGTACAAAAACATAATGATTATTTACACTACATATATTTTCAAGGGACTATGGAAAATTATTAATACATCCAGCTCATTGGATTTCACCAGCTGTTATTTAAATTCCTTTCTCTACAAAATGGAAAAACTCAAGTAGTGAATTCCATGAGGTATTTTCCTGAACAAAGGAGAACAGCATTCTAGTCTATTTTGTGTAAGTGTGAAAATGTCTGCTTGATAGATTGTACAAACTGCATGGTGAATAGAATACTAGAGTTTGGGGACTTATCAGGCTATTGTTTTCATGAAATATGTAGCATAAAAATTTCAAAAATTTAATTGCAAAGGCATGTGGGTGAATATATAATCTCCAAATAAAGAATAGTGTACGTTTGAACAAGTAAATCCTTCATAGATGATGGAGAAAGCAATGTCTCCGTAATCTTTGAGAGTTGTGACATGTATTACCGTTTTTAATCTATTAATTCTACATAGATTTATTGGCCATCAGCTAAACACAACACCACATTGCCTCTTTTTGTATGTTTGTATGAGTGTTTTACTTTCAATAAATCTGGAGACAGAAAGGATTTAACTGAATGTCTCTATTTCTTCATCTGCCAATTAGACGTACATAGGTTTCCATTTAGTATATCCCTATAAAACAGAGGGGCACCCTGTTTTAACGTGAAAACTTTCAGTTTCCAGTTGCCCCCCGCCTAATTGTAAGGGATCTTTCCTCACAATGGACAAAGTTACACCCGCCTTTAATGTCATGGTCTCTGCTCTGAGCCAAGTAGCAAAGAGCCACAGACATTACATCTAATTTACTAAAATATAGAGCCAGAGAGATTACATTTAATTTACTGAAATATAACAGCTCTTTCATATATTTTAAGGAACTTATGTTGTTCCCTTGCCCAATTTACTCTTCTGGATGTTAGAAAGACATAAATTCTAGATAATTTAGCACCTCTAGTCAGCACTGCTTCAAGTCCTTACCTCCAAAAACAGTGCGAAACTCATGTTGTTGTTACGTGCCATTGAGTCAGTTCCGACTCATAGTGACCCTGTGTGCAACAGACTGAAACACTGCCCAGTCCTGTGCCATCTTCACAGTCATCGCTGTGTTTGAGTGTTGTTGCAGCCACTGTGTCAATCCATCTCATTGAGGGTCTTTCTCTTCTTCGCTGACCCTCTGCTAAGCATGATATCCTTCTCCTGGGACTGATCCCTCCTGATAACATGTGCAAAGTACGTGAGATGAAGTCTCACCATCCTCGCTTCTAAGGAGCATTCTGGCTGTACTTCTTCCAAGACAGATTTGTTGGCTCTTCTGGCAGTTCATGGTATATTCAATATTCTTCGCCAACACCACAATTCAAAGGCGTCAATTTTTCTTTGGTTTTCCTTATTCCTTGTCTAGCTTTCGCATGCATGCGAGGCCACTGAAAGTACCAGGCTTAGGTCAGGCATGCCTTGGTCCTCAAGGTGACATATTTGCTTTTGAACACGTTAACAAAGTCTTTTGCAGCAGATTTACCCAATGCAATCAATACATTGTTTCATTTCTTGACTGCTGCTTCCATGGATGTTGATTGTGGATCCACATAAAATGAAATCCTTGACAACTTTAATCTTTTTTCAATTTATCATGATGTTGCTTATTGGTCCAGTTGTGAGGATTTTTGTTTTCTTTATGTTGAGGTGTAATCCATACTGAAGGCTGGGGTCTTTGATCTTCATTTAGTACTTCAAGTCCTCTTCACTTTCAGCAAGCAAGGTTGTTTCATCTGCATATGACAGGCTGTTAAACCTGATGCCATGTTCTTCTTCCTATAGTCCAGCTTCTCAGATTATTTGCTCAGCATACAGAATGAATAAGTATGGTGAATGCATACAACCCTGACACATATCTTTCCTTATTTTAAACCACACAGTATCCCCTTGTTCTGTTTGAACTGCCTCTTGTTCTGTGTACAGGTTCTGCATGAGCACAATAAAGTGTTCTGGAATTTCCATTCTTCATAATGTTATCCATAATTTGTTATAATCTACACAGTCAAATGCCTTTGCATAATTAATAAAACACAGGTAAACATCTTTCTGGTATTCTCTGCTTTCAGCCAAGATCCATCTGACATCAACAATGATATCCCTCGTTCCATGTCCTCTTCTAAATCTGGCTTGAATTTCTGGTGGTTCCCTGTTGACGTACTGCTACAACTGTTTTTGAATGATCTTCAGCAAAAGTTTACTTGCGTGTGATATTAATGATATTGTTAGATAATTTCCACATTCTGTTGGATTGCCTTTCTTTGGAATGGGCACAAATATGGATCTCTTCCAGTCAGTTGGCTAGGCAGCTGTCTTCCAAATTTCTTGGCATAGACGAGTGAGCACTTCCAGCATTGCATCCATTTGTTGAAATATCTCAATTTGTATTCCGTCAATTCCTGGAGCCTTATTTTTTGCCAAATGCCTTCAGTGGAGCTTGAACTTCTTCCTTCAATACCATTGGCTCTTGATCATATGCTACCTCCTGAAATGTTTGAACATTGACCAATTCTTTTTGGTACAGTGACTCTGTGTATTCCTTCAATCTTCTTTTGATGCTTTCTGCATTGTTCAATATTTTGACCATAGAATCCTTCAATAGTGCAACTCGAGGCTTGAATTTTTTCTTCGTTTTTTCAGCTTGAGAACATCATAGAACATCATACATGGAGAGGCAAAAGTTCATTAAAAAGACAGGAAAGAAAGACCAAAATGGATGTCAGAAGAGACTCTGAAACTTGCTCTTGAACATAGAGTAGCTAAAGCGAATGGAAGAAATGAAGAAATAAAAGAGCTGAACAGAAGATTTCAAAGGGCAGCTGGAGAAGACAAACTAAAGTATCATAATGAAATGTGCAAAGACATGGAGTTAGAAAACCAAAAGGGAAGAACACACTCAGAATTTCTTAGGCTGAAAGAACTGAAGAAAAAATTTAAGATTCGAGTTGCGGTATTGAAGGATTCTATGAGCAATAGTCAAATGTAGGTAGAAAATTATAGCAATAGTTCAGATATGAAATGATGGTTGTTTGGACCAGGGTGGTACTAGCAGAGGTGAATCCACAAGCCACTCGGAAACCCTGGGTGGCAATTTTACTCTGTCCTACACGGTCGCTATGAGTGGAATCGACTCAACAGCAACAGGTTTGGCTTTTGTTTGTTTGTTTATTCAATATGCAAGTGGAGATGTTGGGTAGGTTGTTGGACATATAAGTTTAGTGTTTAGTGGAGACATTAACGCTGGAGAAATAATTTTGATAAGACTGAAAAAATAATTTTGAGTCAATCACCACAAATATGTAATACTTTTAAGCTGCACAACTGACTAAACTGTCAAAGGAGTAAAGACAGTTGGAAAAAGGTTAAAAGTAGAGTGTGTTTAAACACATACATAAACAGAGTTATCTATGCTCATTGAAAACAAATCATATGAATTAGAGACCTTTATGATATAGTTTCTATCTTTTAGCAGATTAGCTCAGATAAGCTCAACTAACTCTAACATATCCAGATTTAACTTAACCTGCTTCTGTATCCTTTTGGAACTGAAAATAACTTAGCTGATACTCCAAAAATAGAGCAGAATTTGGTTGTACTGAGTCCTAAATGTAATGGGATAAAGGAAACAAGGAGATGATCTTAATCTGGGAACAGAATCATTTCTAAAAGAGGCCAAAAATAGTTCTGGACCCACAAATGATATCCAGGCCCTGAGATTTTAACAGTCAATGTTCCCCCATCAGAATTCTCTGTTCCTGGTTACTTTATAAATAAGCACATTTAACGTTTGTTTTAACAATAAAACAGGGCATTTGGAGGAAAGGTCAAGATAATAAATCTGATCATATGAACCCAGTCTATCTAGACACTGTTGATTTTGTTGTATGTATCTGCCCCAAACACTTCCTGTAACAACTTTAAAGTTCATCAATCAAACTTACCCTATACATAAAACATGTGCAAGGCAAAGTGAATAGGAAACCCTTCCTCTTTTCAGCATTTACAGCCCTGCCTACTTAGCAGTATTTTGTAATCAGTAACATATTTCACAAATGATTGATAGTACTTTATCTGGAAAGGGATCATTCTGAGTCTGGTCATCAAAAATTTTGATTATCCTGTCTTCATTGCTGAGCAAGCTCTAGCAATGATATAACTGTGTGAGCTATTTCCATGGATTCTATTAAAGTATTTTACTAATGACCTTACACCAAATCAGACCAAATAAAGCAATACTTGAAGCAGTAAAGTTTGATCAATTCAATTGTATCATATTGAAAATCTTCCAAATGACACCATCAACAGCTGAGACAAGAACTGGACACTAAACATATCTGAAGTATGTATAGCAGTCAAAAGATAACATCCAGAAAATATTTGGAATAACAAGTATATAAAATATATAAAGCAATAAGAAAAAGAAAGATTCATGTAAAAAGGATATAAACTGAAAATTCACAAAAGACAACGCAAGAATAGTCAACAAACAAGTGATAAGATGCTCAACTTCACTACTAATTAGGGAAATGCAAATTAAGATTGAAATGTAATAGCTTACCTATCAGACTGGCAAATGTATTAGTTTGAGAATCTCAAGTGTGGGTATTTGTAAATTCCAAAGTATAGGTAAATGGATATTCTCAAAGTCCACTGGTTGGAGTAGAAATTGGTACAACCGCTTCTGAAAGCAATTTAGCAATAGCTAGTAAGGTTGCCTTGGTGGCACAGTGGTTAATAAGAGATCAGGCTGCTAACCGAAAGGTCAGCAGTTTGAATCCACCAGCTGCTCCTTGGAAACCCCATGGGGCAGTTCTACTCTGTCCTATAGGGTCACTATGAGTTGGAATCGACTCGATGGCAACAGGTTTGGTTTTTCTAGTAAGGTTGAAAATCTCCATATCTTACAGCCCAGCAATTCTATGTATACACACTTGAGAAACATTTGTACGTAATTTAAGGAGGCAAAATCATAAATATTCATTGGAATTTTTAAAAATGAAAACAACCTAAATGTTATCAACAGATGAATGGATAAATAAATTATTCTATATAATAGAATATCATAGGATGGGATAGATATCTCAAATGTAATGATGAATGAAATGGCAGGTAAAACTAATATTATGATTTTGATAATAATATGATAAAATATAAGATCCCTGGGTGGCACAACCAGTTAAGCACTCGACTGCTAGCCAAACAGTTGGTGGTTCATACCCACCCAGAAGTGTCTTGGAAGATAGGCCTGGTGATCTGCTTCGGAAAGATCACATCCTTGAAAACCCTATGGAACAGTTATAGTCGGCATACATGGGGTCACCACGAGCTGGAATTGACTCAAGTGCAACCAGCAACAACCACAACATGATAAAATTTATGTAAAATTTTAAAACTTACAAAATATGGTATGCTTTCATGCATATTTACCTATGTTTAAAAGTATAAGGAGCATAGACATGAAGAATAAGTAAACTTCATAGCAGTTGCTTCTAGAAAAGAAGTCTGAGGAATCAGTCTGGCAAAATGTACATAGGAGATTTAGTTGTATTGCTGTTTCCTTACTTAAAAAATAGCTTTATTATTACCTCTCAACATCTAAAATTGTATATTTATAAGAATGGCTGTGTAATGAAAGATGTTCCTTGGAATATCAGGTCATTTATTTTGTAGTTTCCTTATAGCTTCATATTCATCCATTCAGCAAACCTATTTGAGTGTTTAATATATGAAGGTCATTTTCTAGGTACTGACAGGGGCTGACTATATAAATAGAAACATCTTTGATATCCTTTGTCCACAATGTAACTCCTGAGGTATATATTCAATTACATGATTTACAGTTACAAAGGATAACTGTTCTTTAAGTACTTCAGAAACATCTTAATTGACACAATATTTTGTCATGTTTTCATTCCAGGTTAGCATCAGTGGAAGTTCTGTTTTTCTTGTGCACTGTAATTCACAAATAGCAAATTTTCATGCTTCTGTGAAGAAATGTACACATTACCATTTTCAGTTCAAGTATTCAAGGCATTTAACTTGATGGCCATTTCATGTTGTAGAAACATAATATATGGTAAATGTAATATTTACCTAAATCCAGTTCTACTTCAAACTTCTTTCTTGCTCTTTAATTGACAAAGCTGAAGTTTGTTTTTCTTTTCTAGGACCAACAACAGGTTGATTTTACTGAATCAAATTCATACATTCAGCAAGAGAGCATTTAGATAGGATGTCAAGAGGTTTATCATAGAGTAAAACAGAAATTTAAAATAGGCATGCTTTCGTTTTTTTAAAAAAAATATCCATTAACATGAAGTTAGACCCATCTACCCATTACATAAATTGTACTTTTAAAACTATTGCTGTTTTTCCTCTTGATATTTACCATTAGTTGGTATGATCATCTGTCTTCAATTAGAAGTATCCTACATATAAAGAGATATATGAGTATCATTAGCATTATATTAGGAAGAAAATTTCAACATAGAAATGGTCTGTGATCTAGAACATGTAGCATTCCATTCTTACTCCAATTTATGATTCTCAGAAAACTTGCATTCATTGTGGTTTGTAACTACAGCAGCATATTTAGGGCCAAACTAAATGATAAATTCCCAAGAGACAGAAGTCTTACATTGCAAGCAAATGTTAGTTTGAATCTGGGGCAACAAGAGTCTGTGCCCTAAGATTAATTAAGCCATTTGTGGTCAGTGTTCCATTATTCTTGTTTAAGAAACAATGACATACTGAAAAATGAGCTGATTTCCTCTCTGTTTTTCTATCTTCTTTGATGCATAGTACTAGAGAGGGCAAGCAACTTATCTGACTTTTTGGACTATTCCATACCTCTTAAATAAACATTTGAAAGTGTATATGGGTGTGTCTATGCAAATTTGCTTCAGTTAGATGGAAATCATTTGCATTTCAAAATTTTGGAAGTCAGATGATCAAACAATTTTGGAAGACTATAAGGAGCCCTGGTGGTGGCACAATGGTTAAAGCGATTGACTGCTAACTGAAAGACTGGAGGTTTGAAATCACCAACAGCTCCAGGGGAAAAAGATGTAGCAGTCTGCTTCCATACAGTTTTACAGCCCTGGAAGCCCTATGGGGTTGCTATGAGTCGGAATCAACTCAACGACAGTGGGTACATTTCAGCTGTACTTCATCTCACTTACTTTGGACATGTTATTAAGAAGTACTGTCCCTGGAGAAAGACATCATGTTTGGTAAAGTAGAGGGTCAGTGAAAAAGAAGAAGACACTCAGTGAGATGGATTGGCACAGTGGCTGCAACAATGGGCTCAAACATAGCAACGATTGTGAGCATGGCGCAGGATCGAGCAGTGTTTCGTTCTATTGTACATAGGGTCGCTATGAGTTGGAACTGACTCGACGGCACCTAACAACAAGAACATATGAGCTCTAGATAAAGGAAAATAAAAAAACCTTATATTTTTAGTTTTCCAAGTGTTATCTTGGCATCAGGTAGCCTCAATTCTATGGTTTTCAATTGTGTTTTAACTGAAGAAAGTTATTCACAGAGATTTTACTCGGAAGATAATTCTGATAAAAGGGTTTATTTAACCAATGATCTTTTAACCCATGAAGGATAAGTGTAATCAGGATATTTATTTTTAGGATGCTGGTTTCATCTCTCTTTTTCTTTCTTCACACATAGGTGCATATATAATAAAGTGGACTTACCAAAATCCTCAGGTAATAAATAATTTTGTGTGTTTTCTGATTAAAAATAACATACTCTTTGTTTCAATTCTGATTACTACATCTTTCTTGCTTATAATTTTATAATTTCTTTTTATAATTCCATTAGTATTTCCTTATATATAAAAATAGTGACGAAAAGTAAAATTTCTCACAGAAGATACTCTCATTTATTTGGAATGAAGTATTCACACAGGTATAAATTCAGGGCATAATTTTTACTGATCACAAGGAATAACATACAGTTATTTTCCTTACTGAATTTTTGTTTAAATTAATAGTATATAATGTTATAAATTTCCTCTTTCATAAAAATGTTGACTCAGAAAAATAATGTATTTTATATACATACTTGTTAACTGAAATCAACAAATATGCATCATAAATCGTTAAAGGTCCCTGTTTTTGAGATTCTTTAACATAATCAGTTAATAGGTTTTTAAGTGAATTTGGAATCCCTCTTTGATAGTTATGGAATTCAATGTTAACATTATTTTTTTAAAACTGCATTTAAATCTCATTTGAAATGAAATGACAAACCCCATAGCTTAATGAAAATAACCTTGGATGCAATTTTTAGCTTTCTAGTGGAAATCTGCCAAAAAAGCTTTCACTAGATAACAATCACTGTAATTATAATAGCAACTGACAATGGCTTAAACATGACCCCACACACATCTTTTTAAAATCACAATGTTCTTAAACAATAACATGGTCAATGACAAGGGCTGAAGTATGAATGTGAGAAGCCAGGGTGACAAGAACAGGGAAAGCAGGTGGCCCATACAAAGGGAAGACCACAAAACTGCTGGGATAATTTAGATAATTAATTTTGTCCTTGAGTGGACAAGGTTGTTTTAAATTTGGCATATTTTGCCACTTTTTTTTTTTTTTTATTACTTACACCTTCAGGGAGCATTTCTGTGAATTGATATAATTGATTTGAAATTGGGGCATTAATGGTGCTTTGATAATGTGGGCCCTTCCTTTGTATTTCTTTGGTTTATATTATTCCAAACTAACAATCAACTGAAATATTTTAAAAGAAATTTTTCAATTGCAGGAGCAGGTGCTTTGTTGGCATAATACATAGATACAGTTATTTTCCTTACTGAATTTAAATAACATTCGCTACATATGTATACGTGGAAACCCTGGTGGCGTAGTGGTTAAGAGCTACAGCTGCTAACCAAAAGTTCGGCAGTTTAAATATACCAGGTGCTCCTTGGAAACTCTGCGGGGCAGTTCTACTCTGTTATAGGGTTGCTATGAGTTGAAATCGACTCAGTGGCGACGGGTTTGGTTTTTTGGTTTTACATATGTATACACTCACATATATAATGTGTATATATATGTGTGTGTCTATGTGTCATACATACGTACATACAAAACATATCGTGTGTGTGTGTGAATATATATACATACACACACATATACACACACATGTATATATACATATATATCTCCATCCATTTTACTTGGGAATTCGAATAGGTATAGAGAGTGAATAACTGGGCATAAAAAAAGTAAACTAGCAGAATCACAAAGTTTAGCTATGAAAGTCCATAGCGTGAGTTTTTGTAGTGAGTTGTTTAAATGTTTGTTACTGGTCAAGTCTTCAAATGGAATCACTGATGTTTCTAGGAACAAACACAGCTTTGCTTGTTCTAGAACACTGTCCGGTATTTATGCTTTTCAATAATTGGATAATACATACTGTTTGTCAAAAATTGCCTAGAGGAATAGATATGTTCCAAATGTTGCTGTGAAGTAGGAAACTAGGGTGGAAAAGTTGAGCAAGGTCAAAGGTCAAAGGCTAAGCAGTCAAATCACACCAAAAAATCTAAATAATATGATCAAGGCCCTGTTTTTTGATATCCTGCTGTAAGATAATTTAAAAATATCAAAGTAAAGGAAGAATTGGCCTTTTAAATGGAAGAAATAATTGAATTTCACCACTCTTAAGACCATAGTAATTGAAGCATTGTTTCATTTTAAATCTTGTTTAACCTCATTGCTTGCTATTACCTTTATGTCTTTTCATGTTTCAGGAACTGTCTTCCAATTCTCTTCCTATCTCTTCCAGCATTCTATACTTTTCAGTTTATTTAGTTTGAGAATCTCCTACACAGAGACGCCTCCCGCTTAATTTTAACCTCATTCCGATCACTCGCTTCATTCAGCATTTCCATCCCATATTAATTAGCACATATTAATATATCACTTTATAATTGTTCTTAAACAAATTAGGGAATCTTCTGGATCATCAAAGAATTGTTCAATTATTTAATTTCATTTTAAACAATATATTAAATGACAGTGATTTAATATTATAAAATAAAGACGTTCACTTATAAGCAAAATAATTTTCTTCACCTTAGAAATGTCCAAATAAACTTTATCATAATATTTACAAATTTTTACAGTTGTCAGATTTTAGGATATTTAAGGATAATCCTTTTTAATGTAGATGTATTTCTCGAACTTCAGAACAAGAACAGAAACAATTTTGAAAATTGAGTTTAAACATTCTGAAAGTGAGAGTACATAATAAATAATGAAGATGGTTTTTTTTTAATGGAAAAATCTCAAGCTACTTTCTATTTGCTTCTAAGTTTGAACTTACAACACAGTCCTGGTTGTAATAAATTTCTAAGGCTAATTCTAGATCTAAGTTTCTTAACAAGGGCAGTACCGCCCCCTAGGGGGTATTTTGGAAATTTGTGGGGTTTTTTATTTTTTGATTGTCATCACGATTGAGGGAGAACTGCTTACAATTACTGGGAGGGAAGCTAAAGTTGCTAGATGTCCTACAATGCATGGTGCAGTCTTAAAAAAAAAAAAAGTCCTTTATCGTATGCAAACTTGGGATATCCCACTGGACATTAATGTAGATGAAAAACCTGCTTATAATTGTGCCCACCTAGAACCCGTCTCCATTTTGCATGTAATCACAAATATTTTCTACACAATTTTAATAAACATTATATCTTCTAGGAATGGAACTACCATTAACTTGAAGAAAGATTGTACTTTGTTTGGAAATTGGCCAGGAGTTAGTCAACATTCTAGAAGATCTCACTACCAGCTGCAACACTGCTCTCTATCTGAGATGCCAGTCAAACACACCTGTATCTTTCTGTGTTTATAGCTATTACATTCTGCTGACTCCACATATTGGTGTAAGCAGCTCACCACTCCACTGTGTCTTCTAATGTTGTTATGCCAAACATTTACATACTGAAACATATATTATTTTATTATAAATAATTGCCCTTATATTTTCTGTTATATTACTTATTATTTTCCTATGACTGTCATAACAAATTACCACAAATTAGGTAGCTTTTCAGAACAGAATTTTATTGTGTCATAGTTCATTGTCTCACAGTTGGCAGGAACATGTTCTCTCTGAAGGCTCTAGGGGAAGATCCTTTCTTGTCTCTCAGCTTTTGGTAGCCTTAGGCGTTCTTTGGCTTGCAACTGCAGCATAACTCTGCTTAAATATGGCCATCTCCCCTTAGAGTGTGTTTCTCTGTGTCTCTTCTACTCTTTTATAAGGATACTGCTCAGATTGGGTTAGAAGCCACCTTACTCCAGTCTCACCTCATGTTTACTTAAATGACAGCATCTTCAAAGACCCTATTTCCAAACAAGGTCACGTTCACAGGTATCAGGAGTTAGGACTTCAACACATCTTTTTGGAAGACACAATTCAATTCATAACAGCTACCCTATACAATTACAGCTGTGTGTATGTTTAATTATGTGTGCGTGTAGGTTATAAAAACCAAACCTGTTGCCGTCGAGTCAATTCCAACTCATGGTGACCCTACAAGTGATATTGCCTCTAGATTATGTTGCCTATAAATTTCATTCTAGATGAGTAAAGCAGAGCACTATAGTATATTTATTATATTAGCAGGACATCTGTTTTGATAGGGTGGAGGACCACCAGATGCAATGGGAAATGGCATAGTTGAGCCTCCCTTGGGGCTTTTTAATGATTGCTCATCAGGGAAGCATTTTGCCTGCTCAGGTATTCCTTTTCGAAAAAGGGATGACTTGAGAGGTTCAGTTTTCATGTGGTGGCTAAGGTGAACCGGAATATAAGCTATGATAGTCCTGATGGTTTCTATGGAGGGACATGGATGTAAGTTCAAGTTAGAGCCTCCTTCTTGGGACTGATCTTTTAGTAAGTTTATAGTGGTACAGCCTGGGGGATATCAGCACACGGAGCTCTCTGGTCCTTTTTACAGATCTTTGAGAGCAGTAGAGAGTAGAGAGCAAGGGCCATATAAATAATACCAGGTGCTTCTTCCATCATTTTGTAGATGCTTTGTATTTTTAAGGATTTGCTGTTACTGTCTCTTTATTGCTCTATGTCTGTGTATTACCATCTAGCTAGCTAGCAAGATAGTTTTGCCAATATCTTTCCCAGTTATAGTCTCACTACTAAATCATTTTTTATTAGAATATCCACATTTTAAAATCTTCATTTTAGTATTACTTGACTGAAACAAGTCTTCAAAAATGTTTTTAGTAGAGTAGGTGGGTGATAGACTTTTATAACCCCTATATGTCAAAGATTATCTATTTCTTTTACTCATGAAAGACAACTTAGATAGGTATAAAATTCTTAACATATAAACTTCATAAATTATGTAGGTATACTTCCACTGGCTTAGGACATGTATTTTGGAGGAAAGGAAGAGTGTGTGTGTGTGTATTGTGTGTATTTTCTCACTTGATGGGTGATTCTAGGATTTTAACCTTAGAATTAAACATTTTTGATAAGGTATGCCAGGATGCTGTTTGGCAAGATTGTTTAGAATGTGCCTGAGCTTTTTGATATACAGTCATTTCATGTCAGAAAAATTTGTTTGAATTTTTTTTGTTGTTGTTGATGATGTTCCTTTTATATTGCTCAAAGTGTCTATAATGCTTCTGGAGCCCTGGTGGTGCAGTGGTTAAGAGCTATGGCTGCTAACCAAAAGGTCGGCAGTTCGAATCCACCAGCCGCTCCTTGGAAACCCTATGGGGGCAGTTCTGCTCTGTCATATAGGGTCGTTACGAGTTGGAATCAACTTGATGGCAGTGGGTTTTTTTTTTGTTTTTTGTGTTTTTTTTTTTGGTGTAATGCTTATGCTAGGATGGTGAGACTTCTTCTCAGGTACTTGTGAGGATGGCGCAGGACCAGGCAGTGCTTCATTCTGTTTTTCACAGGGTCGCTATAAGTCGGCACCAAACAACAACAACGACATGATGCCTATGGGAGTCCTTTGGTGGCACAAACAGTTACACACTCAACTACTAAGCAAAAGGTTGGAGGTTTGAATCCACCCAGAGGCACCTCAAAAGAAAAACCTGGTGATCTGCTTCTGAAAATTCAGCCACTGAAAACCTTATGGAGCACTAGATAGTAGACTAGAATTATCTTAGGTGAAGGGAAGGACAGCACACACTACAGGGAAAGTCAGCACAACTGAGCTAAACCAAAGCTAGGAGGTTCCTGAATACGGCCAAACACTTCAAGGGACAAAGTAGCAGGGGCGGAGGTCTGGGGACCTTGCTTTCAGGGGACATCTAGGTCAACTGGCATAATAAAGTTTATTAAGAAAACGTTCTGCATCCCACTTTGGTGAGTGGAGTCTGGGGACTTAAAAGGTAGTAAGCGGCCATCTAAGATGCATCTATTGGTCCCAACCCACCTGGAGTAAAGGAGAACGAAGAACACCAAAATCACAAGGTAAGTATTAGCCCAAGAGACAGAAAGGGATTCATAAACTAGAGACTTCATCAGCCTGAGACCAGAAGAACTAGATGGTGCCTGGCTACCACCAGTGACTGCCCTGACAGAGACCACAACAGAGAGTCCCTGATGGAGCAGGAGAAACGTGGAGTGCAAAACTCAAATTCTAGTAAAAAGACCAGCCTTAGTGGTCTGACTGAGACTGGAGGAACCCCAGAAAGCATGGCCCCCACACTCTGTCAACCCAGCACTAAAACCATTCCCTAGGCCAACTCTTCAGACAAAGATTAGACTGGACTATGGGACATAAAATGATACTCATGAAGAGTGTGCTTCTTAGCTCAACTAGATACATGAGACTAAATGGGCAGCTCCTGTCCAGAGGTGAGTTGGGAAGGCAGAGAGGGTCAGGAGCTGGTTGAATGGACACAGGAAATCAGGGGTGGAGAGGAGGAATGTGCTGTCTCAGTATAAAGAGAGCAATTAGGGTCACATAACAATGTATGTATAAATTTTTGTATGAGGGACTAACTTGAATTGTAAACTTAACTTAAAGTACAACAATAAAATGAAATAAAAAGAAAACCTTATGAAGCGCAGTTCTACTCTGAAACATATGGAGTCACCATGAGTCAGAATCGACTCAACGACAACTGGTTTGGTTTTAGTATAATGCTTATGTTGCATTTTCGTTTTCTGTTTTCTCATCAGTTATGTTTTCTCATTAATTTCATCTTTCAAACATTTCCTCTGCATTTTAGGAGAGTTTCTTAGATCTTATTCTGTTACCCTACAGTGTCAAGTCTAACCTGTATGCCTCTGGCATAGATTTTAAAATGCTGCTGCTCTAGCTTTATTTTCCTTGTAATCCTTCTTTATTTCCCTTACATACATTTATATCTCATTCTCTTGCCCTTTCATCTCAGCCTTCCCCTTGGAGATGCTGGCTCCTGTTTAATAAAAACCTTCATTTATTCTTCATTGATGATGATCAGCAAATTCTCTGAATTATATTTTGAATCCTACAGTGATCATTTCCTGGGAATTGCTCTTTCTCTGAAGTTTTATAATGTTTTCACTCCCTTGTTTGGGACAGTTTTTCACCTTTTCCCTTTTTCTGTTGTTTTTTTGTGTTTTTATTCCCTCTCCTCCACTGGACCCAAAGCAGCGCTCTTTGGACCCCACTCTTGGATAATTAACTGCATAGATGTGAGTAGTTTCTATCCCAGTTCCCAGTGTCTGGAAAGTTTTCATTTACTACTTGAGATCATTTACTACCCAGGTCTCCCAGGACTCTGATCCTGGGAAAGACATGATACATGAACACCTGACTGCTCCGTACATACCACCAACAGAGCAGCCTCTTGGGCGGCAGAGTGCCACTTCAATGACCGCATGCTTCCTGCCCCCATTACGAGAGGTGCAGGAGTGATGAACAGCCTTATAACTGCCCACAAAAACCACCATCATGCATTAGACGAGGGGCTGCCAAGTTTCCTATTTGGAACAGTTCTTTATTATTATTATTCAGGATCCAGACGGTGGCACAAGAAGGATGATCTCATACCCCCCACATCTAATTCATCAATGTGTTCTGTTGGAATTTGCATTAAATATATCCTAAAGCTGACCATTCCTCTTCACCTCCACCAAGCCACTATTACATGTGACTTGGACTATTGCAAGCCCTTCTAATTGAAATCCTCACTTCCAATGATGCCCTGCATGGGACACCTATATGTCCCATAGCAACTGGAGTGATTCTTTTAAAATATGAGTGGGATTATATTGTTCTTCAGCTTAAAACCTTTTAATAGCTTCTTATCTAAGAAGAAAATTTCGGAAGTTCTTACTACTGCCTGAAATTTTAAATTTATATTTTTACCTACTGATTTTTCCTAGTAGGATCTGGACAGCAGAGGCTTTTTCTGTTGCATTCATTGCTGTATCCCCAGTGTGTTGGACTATGATGAATTCATAAATGAATAAATGTTTAAACACAGAGTAAACTCTTCTATTAAAAAACAAAGACTCACTGGAACAAAATCTCTTTATTGCTTTAAAGAAACACATATAAAATCCTGTATATTTTGGGAAAAAAAAAAAAGGTGAACAGTGATTCTTCACCAAGATAACCAAAACCAATTACCATCCAGTCAAGTCTGACTCATGGTGACCCCATATGTGTCAGAGTAGAACTGTGCTTCATAGGGCTTTCAGTGGCTGAGTTTTCTGAAGTAGATTGCCAGGTCTTTCTTCCAATGAGCCTCTGAGTGGACTTGAACTGCCAACTTTTCAGTTAGCAGCCAAGGGAGTTAACCACTTGCACCACCAGGGACTCTAGGTAGCAATACTTAAAATAGAAGTGGAAATCACAACAAAAAGAAATAGAGCTTTGCTGGGATGGTGATTGTGGAAAATTATTTGGCAGTTTCTTATGAAGTTATATATATACTTGCCATGTGACCACTATGCCACCTGTAGGTATCTATTCAAGGGAAATGAAAACACATGTGGCAATTTACAGTGGTCCCCCATGATCCCTACCTCCTGGAGAAATTCTTGGGAAAATGGCTGATTCTAGGACTGTGGCGAGGAAAGTACAAAATGAGTCTAAAATATTTGTGCCAGAAGCAAGACAATGCTCAAAGAATAATGGAGGCAAGTTTAAAAGACACTGAAGCCAACTCAAAAGGAGTTACCAACAGCCAAATCTGGGACAGTTTGAGCATTCAAAAAAATAATGGTAGTAATGGATTATAAACTATGAATCCATTATAAATCCAAAAACCAGAAGTCCATGTTGATATAAATTAATAAATAAAATCAAAAGCTTGATGATATATGGGATATTTACAAAGTTTCAAAGTATCTTTCCACAAAATGCTTGTTTATTATTAAAAGTAACTTCATGGTGAAGAAATCTGACAGATACTACCTCAATCAATTGATCAAAGATAAGGTCAATAATAAGACAAACTGAAATCATATGCCACTTAAATGCAATAAAAACACAGCACTTGTGATATTTCTGCCAAAGATGCAAAACCTGAATCTAATCATAAAAAAGCATCAGACAAGTCCTAAATAACTGTCCCATAATCTTTAAAGGAGCCCTAGTTGTACAGTGGTTAAGCACTCAGCTGCTAACCAAAAGGTCGGCAGTTCGAACCCACCAGTTGTTCTGCGGGAGAAAGATGTGACAGTCGGCTTCCATAAAGATTCAGCCTTAGAAACCTTCCTTGGCAGTTCTACTCTGTCCTACAGGGTCATTGTCTTAGTTTTCTAGTGCGGCTGTAACAGAAGTACCACAAGTGGATGGCTTTAACAATCAGAAATTTATTCTCTCACAGTTTAGGATGCTAGAAGTCCAAACTCAGAGCTCCAGCTCCAGGGGAAGGCTTTCTCTCTCTGTCGGCTCTGGAGGATGGTCCTTGTCATCAATCTTCCCTTGGGTCTAGGAGTTTCTTGGAGCAGGGACCCTGGGTCCTTAGGCCATGCCCCACTCCTGGCTCCTCTTTCTTGGTGGTAGGAGATCCCTCGATCTCTTCTCACTTGTTTAATCTCTTTTATATCTCAAAAGAGATTGACTCAAGATACAGCCTAATCCTGTAGATTGTGTCCTGCTTCATTAACATAACTGTTCCTAATTCTGCGTCATTAACATCAAAGAGGTTAGGATTTACAACACACAGGATAATTACATCAGGTCATGAAATGGAGGATAATTACGTAACACTGAGGATCACGGCCTAGCCAAGTGGACACATATTTTTGAGGGGCAGAATTCAATCCGTAACAGTCTCCATGAGTCAGAATTGACTTGATGACACACAACAGCAACAACAGCAATCTTTAAAAAACGTCAAGGTCATGAAGTCAAGGAAAGACTGAGGAATTGTTTCATACTGAAAGAGACTAAAAATATGAAAGAAAAAACTGTTATTCTCAGTTGGATTTGATACTTTGCTATAAGAACTTCATTGGGACATGTGATGAATTTTAATGGAGTCTGAGGGTTAGATGATAGTAATGTGTTAATGCTAATTTCATAATTAATGGCTTTATTGTGGTTACGTAGGAGACTATATCTGTGGAAAGAGATGATGGCAACACTCAATATCATCAGTCAGAATAAGGCCAGGGGCTGACTGTGGATCAGACCATCAATTGCTCATATTCAATTATGAAACTGAAGAAAATTAGAACAAGTCCACAAGAGCCAAACTACAACTTTGAGTACATCTCACCTGAATTTAGAGACCATCTCAAGAATAGATTTGGCACCTTGAACACTAACGACTGAAGACTAGATGAGTTGTGGAACGACATCAAGGACATCACACAGGCAGAAAGCAAGAGGTCATTAAAAAGACAGGAGAAAAATAAAAGACCAAAATGGATGTCAGAAGAGACTGTGAAACTTGCTCTTGAATGTCCAGTAGCTAAAGCAAAAGGAAAAAATGATGAAGTAAAGAGCTGAACAGAAGATTTCAAAGGGTAGCTTGAGAAGACAAAGTAAAGAATTATGATGATATGTGCAAAGACCTGGAGTTAGAAAACCAAAAAGGAAGAACATGCTCAGCATTTCTGAAGCTGAAAGAACCGAAGAAAAAATTCAAGCCTTGTGTTGCAATACTGAAGGATTCTATGGGAAAAATATTAAACGACACAAGAAGCATCAAAAGAAGATGGAAGGAATACACAGTCACTATACCAAAAAGAATTGGTTGATGTTCAACCATTTCAGGAGGTAGCATATGATCAGAAACTGATGGTACTGAAGGAAGAAGTCCAAGGTACACTGAAGGCATTGGCAAGAAACAAGGCTCTAGGAATTGGTGGAATACCATTTGAGATGTTTCAACAAATGGATGCAGCACTGGAAGTGGTCACTTGTCTATGCCAAGAAATTTGGAAGACATCTACCTGACCAACTGACTGGAAGAGATCCATATTTATGCCCATTCCTAAGAAAGGTGATCCAACTGAATATAGAAATTATAGAAACAGTATCATTAATATCACACACAAGTAAAATTTTGCTGAAGATCATTCAAAAGCAGTTACAGCAGTATATCGACAAGGAACTGCCTGAAATTCAAGCCGGATCTAGAAGAGAAAGTGGAACAAGGGCTATCATAGCTTATGTCAGATGGATCCTGGCTGAAAGCAGAGAATACTAGAAAGATGTTTACCTGTGTTTTATTGACTATGCAAAGGGCATCCGACTGTTTGGATCATAGCAAATTATGGATAACATTACGAAGAATGGGAATTCCAGAACACTTAATTGTGATCATGAGGAACCTGTACATGGATCAAGAGGCAGTTGTTCGAACAGAACAAGGAGATACTGCGTGGTTTAAAGTCAGGAAAGGTGTGCGTCAGGGTTGTATCCTTTCACCATACCTATTCAATCTGTATGCTGAGCAAATAATCTGAGAAGATGGACTATATGAAGAAGAATGGGGCATCAGGACTGGAGGAAGACAACCTTGCTTGCTGAAAGTGAAGAGGACTTGTGACTGATAAACATCAAAGACTTCACCTTTCAGTATGGTTTACACCTCAACATAAAGAAAACAAAAATCCTCACAACTGGACCAATAAGCAACATTATGGTAAATTGGGAAAAGATTGAAGTTGTCAAGGATTTCATTTTACTTGGATCCACAATCACCACTCATGGAAGTAGCAGTCAAACAATCAAAAGACACGTTGCACTGGGCAAATCTGCTGCAAAATACCTCTTTAAAGTGTTGAAACGCAAAGATGTCACCTTAAAGACTAAGGTGTGCCTGACCCAAGCCATGGCGTTTTCAGTCGCTTCATATGCATGCGAAAGCTGGATGATGAATAAGGAAGACTGAAGAATTGACACCTTTGAATTATGGTGTTGGCAAAGAATATTGAATATACTATGGACTGCCAAAAGAATGAACAAATCTGTCTTGGAAGAAGTACAACCAGAAGGCTCCTTAGAAGCAAGGATGGCGAGACTATGTCTCACTTACTTTGGACACGTTATCAGGAGGGATTAGTCCCTGGAGAAGGACATCGTGCTTGGTAAAGTAGAGGGTCAGTGAAAAGAGGAAGTCTCTCAATGAGATGGATTGACACAGTGGCCCAAGCATAGCAACAGTTGTGAAGATGGCGCAGGACCAGGCAGTGTTTCATTCTGTTGTGCATAGGGTTGCTGTGAGTCAGAACTGACTCGACAGCACCTAACAACAACAACATTGTATTTTAAGGAAGGGCTGTTTCTTCTCGTTTATTTGTTCGTTTGTTTTATTTACATCAGTATGCGCACATAAAATCCTATGCTATTTAATGGTTATAATCAGGTATTATTATTATTTATTTTGGTGCTCAAATTTTCCCTGTTTTGTCCAGTGGAGCCCCTTCAAGCTGGCTTTTGTACTTTCAGTATATCCACATCATTCTTAGATCACTAGCTTACTTTCCAGCACAATAATATTTTAGGGTCATTTTGTGTTTTCCCTGCCTCTGCCCTGGAATTAGGCATTTCTCCAAGAATGTCTGGTTTCTTTAGTGGATAATGGTATTTAGAAACCAAGATCTATCACTGTGTGTGCTCATTGTTAGCAGAGTGTCACTGCTATCAGGCCCTGTGTCACTGCTATCACAGTGAATAAAGCTAAGACAAACATGCATGTACACACCTACATATAGACACTTATAGCTATGTATAATTTTTCCCTACTTTCTTAGTTATCTAGTGCTGCTATAACAGAAATACCACAAGTGGACAGCTTTAACAAACAGAAATTTTTCTCTCACAGTTTAGGAGAATGGAAGTCTGAATTCAGGGCACCAAATCCAGGGGAAGGCTTCCTCTGTCAGCTCTGGGGAAAGGTCCTTGTCATCAATCTTTCCCTGGGTCTAGGAGCTTCTCAGCACAGGGACCCGAGTCCAAAGGACGTGCTCTGCTACTGGCTCTTCTTGCCTGGTGGTAATAAGATCCCTCTCCTCTCTGCTTGCTTGTCTCTTTTATATCTTAAAAGAGATTGACTCAAGATACAACCTAATCGTATAGATTGTGTCCTGCCTCATTAATATAACTGCCTCATTAATATCATACAGGATACTTAGATCAGATCACAAAATGGAGGGCAACCACACAATACTGGGAAGCATGGCCTAGCCAAATTGACACATATCTTTGGGGAACACAATTCAATCCATGACACCTACCCATACCAAACAAACAAACAAACAAACACATTGCTGTCAAGTCAATTCTGACTTATAGCGACCCTATACCACAGAACAGAACTGCCCTATAGGGTTCCCAAGGCTGTAATCTTTATGGAAACAGACTGCCACATCTTTCTCCTGTGGAGTGGCTGGTGAGTTTGAACCACTGACCTTTTGGTTAGCAGCCACATGCTTAACCACTGCACCACTAGGGATTCTTATATACTAAAGCTTATATGTTCCCCCGGACATCTCCAATTCCAGCGTGCCACCACAGTGTTTATTCTAGCTTTCCACTTTTCCATATTTGTAACTTCTCCGGCAGTAAGAAATCTAGCTCCCATTGTTCTGAATATATTTGCCTATTTATGTATAGATATAATCTTTCGGTAAAATAATTTTTAAACATAGTCCTAGACTTATTTGATCCCCTATGTAACCAATATCTCTTGACCCCACTAGGCCACCACCCTATATGGCCACATTTCTCACTTAAGCTTCAACCTGTGGTCAGATTCCTTGTTCAAGCTCTAGACTCTGACAGAAGGATCATCCAGTGCTCCGTCTGGAAGCCTACCTTGCTTGGCCTCATCCTCTGCCTTTTAGACTAAATTATTCAGACAGGAGAAAGGAAGGAGTTTGAAGAATGAAAGAAAGAAGACAGGCAGACAGTCAGGAAGCCCAGTCAATATATTTCCAATGTAGGCTTCAAGTTCAAAAATTAGAAAGTCAAGACTGGATCTACCTTTCAGAAATTTTATTACAAAGGCTAAAAAATACTCTTAACAGATTATTTACACAGTCAAAATGCCAGAGTAGTCAAAATCTTAAATGGGCCCTACTTGACAACATGTATTTGATCTTGGATATAGAGTCCATTGCCTATATAATTCATAATAAAAAATATCTGCTGTCTGGCATTTTTACTAAAGTGGCTGATTCAGATATCTGGAGAATCAGTCACTGTGAAGTTAGTTAAAAGATATATTTATATTACCAAACAAGGATTTGCATGAGATAACTATTTTTAGCATTCTCTTATTTTCCTATTTTTAAATTGTCCCTGGACCATACAAGAAATTTATTTGATTGACCTTACCTAGCTTTGAACTCACTGTTAATAAATTATTGAGCCTTTCTATCTCTGTAAAGTACCAAAGAGCTCTTGGGTGAGATGCATTTTTAAAATTTCAGAAAAAAAAAATCAATTTCTTCTCATGACAGATTACTAATAGCTTCTATCCATCCTTTTAGGTTGTATGCATCCCTAGCAACATGGGAAGTGAGAGGAAAATTGACAGAATGGTGCCAGGTCAGTTAATATTTTTACGCTCAACTTGAATTAGCAATTTCCAAAGCAGCGTTTCCTTCTCTCCTTCCTTCTGTGCTATGCATGCTACAAATACGTAGCAGCAACATACAGATTCCCATAACTCCAGAGATGTTTAGAAAGACAATCTAGAAATCTCTAAATCTAACTTTGTTCTAGATGAAGATATAAGATTTAGAGAGAAATTATGCTTGGACTGGAAAGAACTTTAATGGTTACAGTGCTTCAAAATCATCTGGAAAACTTGAGAAAAATAAAAATGGCCAAATTGCACTCCTGGAGATTCCAATTCACTAGTTTGGGAATTAACCAGTGTTCTGCACTTGTAACGAGCACACTGGAGGTTTTTATTTTGTTTCTCTGTCACCAAAACATGTACCTACTTGAAATCCTCCATTTAGGGTGGCCGTCTCATGTTCTAGATGAAGAAATTGGGTTTTTATTTTGTTTCGCTGTCACCAAAACATGGAACTACTTGGAATCCTCCATTCGAGGATGGTCCTCTCATGTTGTAGATGAAGAATCTGGGTTCAAGAAGCTGAGGGTCTTGCCTATATGCCCCCAACACTGGGGAGAAATCCACATTTGCCTATGCTATTCTGTTTAAGAGCTGCAGGAGAAAGTCACACAAATACCAGTGTGTCGTCTAAATTCAGTCCCTCAACACCTATTTTTTCATTCTTTTACCATATTTCTGTTAACAAACCAATTCCAACTCATTGAGACCCTATAGGAGAGAGTAGAACTGCTTCCCCCTCCCCACCCGCAACCCCACATAGGATTTCCAAGGCTATAAATCTTTACGGAAGCACACAGCCACATCTTTCTCCCATGGAGAGGCCGGTGGGTTCAAGCTCGGTGACCTTTCAGTTAGCAGGTGAGTGCTTCACCACTGTGCCACCAGGGCTCTTTAGATAGACAGGTAGATAGTTTCTGTTATACCATCTCCCAATTCCCTAAAATATTCCAAAACTTCGGGGATGCCCTTAGCAATAGTAGGAGATGTTCTTGGAAATTATTTCACCCAGAAAACAGGAACTAGATAGAAAAATGTTCTCAGCTTCAAATTGACCTCCATCATACCCATCCTACTGTTCCTCCTTTCCCGCACTCTCAGGAGAAAAGTTATTTCTCCCTCCATTCATAATTTATCTCTCTGTGCCTTGATTGCATGCTTCCTGTCTCCTCTAATACTGTGCTCTGGTTTCCATCTGCAACACTTTACATCTGCAACACTTTATAGTCCCTCAGATTATGTTATTGTTTTGTGCCATTGAGTCAATTCCAACTCATAGCAACCCTATAGGACAGAGTAGAACTGCCCCATAGGGTTTTCTAGGCTTAAATCTTTACCAGAGCAGATCACCAGGCCTTTTCTCCCCTGAAGCTCCTGATTGTTCGAATTGCCAACCTTTCAGTTAGCAGCCAAGCACTTAGCCATTGCACCACTGGGCCTCCTTCCTCAAATTATAGCAATGCTCAAATCTTTATTGCCTTAAAAATAAACAAAAAATACCAAACAAAACTACGTTAAACTCCTTTGATTAAATCCCCTCATCTAAACACTGCCTTCTATTCCTTTTCTTTCTCTGCTGTGTTTCTTCAAAGAAAACTCTATATTCCTTTACCTTCTATTCACTCCCTTTTAGTCTGATGGCCTCACTTCACTTACTTCACCAAAACTTCCCCATAAAAATGTCATCAAGGTCCTCCTAATTACCAAATCTAGTGGATAAGTCTCAGTCTTCATCTTGCTAGACTTCCTTGACTATTTTGAGACTTTGGGCTACTTTGTCCTTTTCTTTTTTAACTCTGTTTCTTTGTCTAGTATGACACCACTGTCTTAGGCTGGGTTCTCTAGAGAAGCAAAACCAGTAAAGCGTATAAATATATATAGAGAGATTTATACCAAGGAAATGGCTTATGTGGTTGTAGAGGCTGGAACGTCCCAAGTCAGGACAGAGGCTTCTCCTGATTCACATAGCCACAGGAGCTGGCAAATCCAAGATCAGCAGGTCAGTGAGCAGGGCTCTTGCTCACAGGCTACAAAGATCAACGAATCCCAAGGTTGGCAGGCAAGATTGCAGGTAAACTGCTAGCTCAAGTCCCAAGAACTGGAGTTCAGATGAACAAGATCCAGCTGTAGAATCCAGGGCAAGCAAAAAGCCCATGAGTCTTGCCAGAATGTCCACTTATATTTGATGGGGGCCACATGCCCAAGGAAACTCCCTTTCAACTGATTAGATACTCACAGCAGATTCTGTCATGGAGGTGATCACATCATACGACTGCCAAACCACTGAGAATCATGGCCCAGCCAAGCTGACACACAACCTTAACCATCACATCTACCCTCTTCCTTAGCTCTCTCCGTACTCCTGTATTAATTTTCAGATTCCTTTGTCAGATTCTCTTTCTCTAACCACCCCTTCTCTGCTGGTGTGTCCAGTTCCTTAGCAAAGTGTTTTTTTCAGTCTGCGGGATGCATATCACCAGGGGTGAAGCAAAGATGCATCAGGGTGGTGTTAATGGTGTTCACATGTGGTGTTTACATGTGAGCTTATTTTGAAATAACTCATTTAACTGTTTATTTATGTGTTATGCATTTTTTGTGTGTGTTACCGTGAAAAAAATTTTTTTTAAAAAGCAGAAAAGAGAATATAACAGAAAATTCAAGCTAGTAGTTAGATTGGGAAACAGCATAACATAGAAGAAAAACACAGAGAGATGCAAATAGAACAAAAAATAACATTATAGAAAATACGTAATTACTAAGGAAGAGGTTAAAAATATATGTTAAGTAAGAAAAGTGGTAAAAAAGTATGTACAGATGAATTCTATGTTTTTAGTTATATGAAATATAATTCCAATTCATAGTGACCTTATAGGACAGAGAACTGCCCCATAGGGTCTCCAAGGCTGTAAATCTTTACAGAAGCAGACTGCCACATCTTTCTTCTGTCACCAGGACTCCTTGTATAGATAGACAGACAGATAGGTAGATAGATATACATATACATAGATACAGACATATATGTACAGATAGATAGACAGATATAATTTATATATAATAGGATATTTGGAGTCCTGGTGGTGTAGTGGTTAAGAACTCAGCTGCTAACCAAAAGGTCGGCAGTTCGAATACACCAGCCACTCCTTGGAAACCCTATGGGGGCAGTTCTTCTCTGCCATATAGGGTTGCTATGAGTTGGAACCGACTCGATGGCAATGGGTAATAGGCTATTCAGTAGAATGCTAACAGTTATGTTCTCTGGTATGAAGGATTACTGGTATCTTATTCTTGCTGAGATGTGGGGCTTTTTTTTCATTTTTTAGAAAAATAAATAATTGGTGAGAAGGAGAATTATTTTTTTAAATCACACCAAATATAATTGGAAAGATTATTAATATCGAGGTAAGAGTAGATACATTGTAAAGCATGTGAGTTTAATTTTAAGCATTACCCAAAAACATTCTCTTAAATATGATCTGTGAAGATATTATGTAAAATAGTACACCCTACTGAGAAATTCTCCAGGTTAAAAAAAGAAAAAATTAACAAATGATCATTCATCAATGTGGCAAAGAAAAAGTATTCTGACTTTTACTTCAAATGTCAGATTGGATAAAGAAAAGCAGTTACAAAGTCATCAAAAAGGAATACTTCCAGCTTTTCATTTATGTGACTTCTGAAGCAAAACATGAATTGGTTTTGGTTTTTTTCTTTTTCTAAAATTCGTATCAAACAACAAGAGAACTATTTGGTCTATTAGGAAAGCCCAATCAAATCTCTGTATAGTCTCTAAAGAAAATTATTCCATTGCCTTTTTTATTTCCTACTTCTGTCAACCATAATCAGACAAATCAATGCCAGTTTCTCCTTTTTTGCAGCCATGCGGTAAAAGACAAATGATGCATTTGCAGTTGAAATCTTGGGCTGATAAGATATTTCACTGAGCCTCTGTTTCCTCATCTACAATATGGCAAAAATGATTTCTACCTCAAAGGATTGCTTCAAGGCTAAAATAAGATGGTTGGGGAGGAAAAGAAAAAAACATTTGTTAAATGATTAAAAACGCTGAAATTTGTTTGCTATATAATTATTTAAATCCTGCCAGGCTGAGATTCAGTAAAATACTTATATCTGAATCAAGAAATGAATTATATGTGTAATGAAAAACTCCAGATCTAATCGCTTGTGGCTTACATTGCACCAGCTTTTTCTTTGGCCTGTAGGGGTAATGAGAAGGTGGTTAGTAGCAAGACAAAGTTTGCAACAAGAAAAGTAAGATGAGATGAAACATTAAAGGCAGCCCCTGGGTTGTTCTGCATCTGCTCTGATCTGGCCCAGTGGAATTAAGGAAGACCTCTGTATAAAAATAGTTATTACAGTCCTGACTTTTTACAGTTAAGAAAACAATAGCCTGAGGAGATAAAGTGACAGGCCAAAGTTAGAATTGTGACAAGTGTCTACATTTTACTGTCAAATGTATCCCAGTTTAGGTGATGAATCATAGTAATCACTTGTGGCAAATGCTACTGAGAGGTCAAATAACATGAGGAATGAAGATAGATTATTGGATTTAGAAACCACAAGTTATTCTTGATAATATTATTTTCAGCAAATACTAAGGTTGCTATTGATTGAATTGTGTCCCCTAAAATATGTGCTGAAATTCTAACTCTTATACAGGAGGATGTAATCCTATTTGGAAATAGGGTTTTCTTTGTTATGTTAATGATGGTCCATCAGGGTAGGGTTGTCCTAAACCTAATCACTGTTGAGTGATATAAGGAGCAGCACAGACACAGACGCAAACAGACACAGGGGAACACCAACGTTATCTGAAGATGACAAAGGCAGATGTATCTACAAGCCCAGTAACCCCAAGGATTGCTGGCTACTAGAAGCTGACATAAACAAGAATGGACCTCCCTCCTTGAGCCACATGGTGAATTTGGACTTCTAGCCTTCTGAACTGTGAGAAAATAAATTTCTTCTTTGAAACCACCAACTTGTGGCATTTCTGTTAAACCAACACTAAGAAACTAAGACAAGGATCAAAACCTGACTAGGGCAGGTTTAACAGAAAATGATGATAGTTGTTAGGTGCCATCGAGTCACTTCTGACTCATGTACAACAGAACGAAACACTGCCACGTCCTGGGCCATCCTCAAAATCTTTATGCTTGAGTCCATTATTGTAGCCACTGTGTCAATCCATCTTGTCGAGGGTCTTCCTCTTTTTCGATGATCCTCTGATTTACTAAGCATGATGTCCTTCTCCAGGGACTGGTCCCTCCTGATAACATGTCCAAAGCACATGAGACAAGTCTCACCACCCTTACTTCTAAGGAGCATTCTGGCTGTTCTTCTTATAAGACAGAATTGTTTATTCATCTGGCAGTCCATGGTATATTCAATATTCTTTGCTAACATCATAATTCAAAGACGTCAATTCTTCTTCGGTTTTCCTTATTCATTGTGCAGGTATCCCATACATATGAAGCAATTGAAAATACCATGGCATGGGTGAGGCACACCTTAGTCCTTCAAAGTGCCATCTTTGCTTTTTAACACTTTAAGGAGGTCTTTTGCAGCACATTTGCCCAACGTAATACGTCATCTGATTCCTTCACTGCTGCTTCCATGGGTGTTGATTGTGGATCCAAGTAAAATTAAATCCTTGACAACTTTGATCTTTTCTCCATTTATCATGATGTTGCCTGTTGGTCCAGTTGTGAGGATTTTTGTTTTCCCATGTCGAGGTGTAATACATACTGAAGGCTATGGTCTTTGATCTTCATCAGTAAGTCCTCTTCTCTTCAGCAAGGAAGATTGTGTCGTCTGCATAATGCAGGTTTTCAGTGAGTCTTCCTCCAATCCTTATGTCGTGTTCTTCTTCCATACTCCAGCTTCTTGGATTATTTGCTCAGCATACAGATTGAATAAGTATGCTGAAAGGATACAACCCTGATGCACAGCTTTCCCGACTTTAAACCATGCAGCATCCTCTTGTTCTGGTCAAACAACTGCCTCTTGGTCTATGTACAGGTTCCTCCTGAGCAAAATTAAGTGTTTTGGAATTTCCATTCTTTGAAGTGTTATCCATAATTTGTTATGATCCACACAAGCCAATGCCTTTATATACTCAACAAAATATAAGTAAACATCTTTCTGGTATTATCTGCTTTCAGCCAGGATCCATCTGACATCAGCAATGATATCCCTGGCTCCACTTCCTCTTCTGAATCTGGCTTGAATTTCTGGCAGTTCCCTGTCAATGTACTGCTGCAAATGCTTTTGAATTAGAAAGTTTTACTTTTATGATATTGTTTGCTAATTTCCACATTTGGATCACCTTTCTTTGGAATGATCACAAATATGGATCTTTTGCAGTCGTTTGGCCAGGCAGCTGTCTTCCAAATTTCTTGACATAAACAAGCGAGCACCTCTAGTGCCACATTCATTTCTTGAAACATCTCAGTGTGTATTTCGTCAATTCCTAAAGCCTTGTTTTTCAACATTTCCTTCAGTGCAGCTTGGATTTCTGCCTTCAGTACTATCAATTTTTGATCATATGCTACCTCCCATAATGACTGAATATCAACCAATTCTTTTTGGTATAGTGACTCTGTGTATTGCTTCCATCTTCTTTTGATGCTTCCTGCATTGTTCAATATTTTCCCCATAGCATCCTGCAATATTGCAACGTGAGGCTTGAATTTTTTCTTCAGTTCTTTCAGCTTGAGAAATGCTGAATGTGTTATTCCCTTTCGGTTTGATAACTCTAGGTCTTTGCACATTTCATTATAATACTTTACTTTGTCTTCTTAAGCTACCCTTTGATCTTCTGTTTAGCTCTTTTCCTTTATCATTTCTTCCCTTTGCTTTAGCTACTCTACATTCAAAAGCAAGTTTCAGAGTCTCTTCTGACATCTATTTTGGTCTTTTCTTTCTTTCCTGACTTTTTAATGACCTCTTGCTTTCTTCATGTATGATGTCCTTGATATCACTCCACAACTCGTCTGGTCTTTGGTCTTTAGTGTTGAATGTATCAAATGTATTCTTGAGATGGTCTCTAAGTTCAGGTGAGTTATACTCAAGGTCGTAGTTTGGCTCTTGTGGACTTTCTCTCATTTTCTTCAGCTTCAACTTGAACTTACATATGAGCAATTGGTGATCTATTCCTCAGTCAGCCCTTGGCCTTGTTCTGACTAATGATATTCAGCTTCTCCATCATCTCTTTCCACAGATGTAGTCAGTTTGATTACTGTGTATTCCATCTGGTGAGGTCCTTATGTATAGTCGCCATCTGTGTTGTTGAAAAAAGGTATTTGCAATGAAGAAGTCAACGGTCTTGCAAAATTTTGTCACGCGACCTCCAGCATCGTTTCTATCACAGAGGCCGTATTTTCCAATTACCAATCCTCCTTCTTTGTTTCCAACTTTCACATTCCAATCACCAGTAAT
>NW_004444103.1:436291-437178 GCF_000243295.1 Trichechus manatus latirostris
TGTTCTGTTGTACATAGGGTCGATGTGAGTTGGAACCAACTGAACAGCACCTAACAACAACTATATATATATGTATATATTTATACATTGCACTGGTTTTGCTTCTCTAGAGAACCCAACCTAAGACTTGGGCCATGGTCCAGGACGCTATGAAATATGAGCCTGACATTTATTATCATTTTCCCCTAATAAGTGACTGTTGATGCTAGAAGAAGAGATTGATAGCTGAAAATCTGAGCAGTGTTTTTGACTGCCTTATGTCCTTAGGGAACCAAAATTTGGAATAAAGATTCCACTGCAAGAGAGGAGGGATGATATACCTTTCAGCTTTTGAACTGAAAATCCATAAGGGATTATTCCTGTGGGTAAAGGTAAACAGACAGGACACTGGCCTCACGGGACTTCAACCTAGCTTTAGATTAACTCAGTCCCTGAAATTGGGTTAAGATGTTCTCTGGTTGTTGGTATCCATATCCATCTGCCAGAGAAAAACAAACTCTCCCCTGAAGGAAGATGAAATTATCCTAAACCTTAAACTATGTTTATAATTTTCCATATAAAATATACAAAACTTATTTAGATATATAACTAGGCTAACTTATCAACAAGGAAAAAAATTGTAGTCAGGGTGTTAAAGAAAGTAACCACCAACCTGGAATTCTGTAACTAAAGAAAAAAACTCCCTAAAGAATGAAGTTAAAATAAAGACATTTTAGATAAACAAAAACTGAAAGAATTGATCACCAGCATACTTAGTAAAGAAAATATTAAAGATTTTTTTGAGTAGAAAGAAAATTATCCCAGATCTAGGTTTGGAAATAAAGAGCAATAAAAAATAGCAAAGTGCAGGTCAAGTTAAATGAATATTGGCTGTTAGAAACAATAAT
>NW_004444103.1:437773-462688 GCF_000243295.1 Trichechus manatus latirostris
TCTACTTCTCTGCTGGGTTCGATAATTCATTGCAATGGCCACACAGAACTCACAGACAATACTCAGGATTATGGGGTTTATTAGGTAAATAACAGCTTCCAGTTCAGGCTCAGGAACACTCAGGATACAGCCTTTCCATCAGGACAGCCTCTTCCCAGCTGTGCTCACAGGCATGCCTCTCCGTGCCCCTTGGCCTCTGCCCTAAGGCACTCAGATTTCTCCCTCTGTGGGCGAAGAAGCCACTGTGTGGTCTGCTGCTGTCTTTTCTCTGCCACAGCTTCTCGAGCTCTCTCTCTCCCTCTATCTCCTGTTGCCAGGTCTCTGCTTCCAGGTCTCGCTGCCTTCAGGGTTACAGCTCTCTCTCTCTCTCTCCTGGTTCCAGGAGCTTCTTAGCACAGTGATCCTACGTCCAAAAGACATGCTGGCTTCTGGCTGTTCTTCCTTGGTGGCGGTGGTATCCTCTTTTCCCCACCTCTAGGGTGGCTCATTTCGAGCCCAGCAGGATGGTAAAACGGACCAATCCCTATGGTGGACCACAATTATCCTATCACACAGTCCTGCCCTATCACTTGGCTGGGAGTTATTAGACCATGGCTGGAAAGGCCACACAAAAGCAATCCATTACAAGGAGCCAGAGGACAAAAACAAAAAAAACAAACAAAAAAAACCCTCCAAAAACATAATAAGAATCTGTGATGAATTCTGTATAGAGTTGATTGATTGATAGAACAGAGCAAACAGCCTAGGTCCCAAAATACACGTAAGACTATAAAGGACTCCGATAGAACATAAAAATTATTCTGTACAGGGACCGAAGTCCAAGTATAAATCAGCTCAACCCCATATTAAATTGAAGTAAAGGCAAATCTCTTAAAGAAGAAAACTTCACCAAGAACCTAAAATTATCAGGACATTTTTATACAAAATGTAGATTTAAAAATAAAAAAAATGACAAAAGTAAAGGAAAAAAAGAATAGAAACAAACCCAGAGGTGATCAAATACTGGTATTAACATACTCAGAGTTAGCAATAACCAAAAAATATATTCAAAAAATGAAATGACAAGCTAGAAAATGTTGACAGAAAACTGAAAACTAAATATAAAAATAAAATAAATTCTAAAATTGAAAAATATAATAACTGAAATTAAGATCTCACTAGCTTGGCACAGCAATAAATTGGGTACAGCTGAAAAGAGAATTAGTAAACGGGAAGATAACTTAGAAGAAAATAATTAAATGGGGAATGGAAAATAGAGAAAATAATATAATGGACTTAGGGAACATGGGGAAAGATATTACGTATGTGTAATTAGAGTTACGGAAAAAGAAAAGAGAGAGAGTGCAAGAGAAAAGTGGATTAAACAATCCATGTCTTTGGCCTACCTGGGGATTTTATCCATTTTATTTAATATTTCAAATTTATTAACATAAAGTTATTCATAATATCTGTGATTTTTAAACATCTGCAGCATCTGTACATGGTTATTTGATTCTTTCTATTAATCTTTTTGATTAGTCTCACTAGGAGTATATCAATTTTATGAGTCTTTTTTAAAAATCAACTTTATTTTTTTTCTAATTCATTAAGTATAGTTATTATTTGCTTCCATTTTCTTTGATTTCAGCTGGCTGTTGTTTTCAATTTCTTGTGCTAGATGCTCAAAACATTACATTTCAGTCTTCTTTAGTAACATATATATATATATATAGCTATAAATTTTCCTCTAAGCACAGCTTTAGTTGCATCCACAGATTTTGATTCAATTTTTAAAAATCCAGTTTCTATTTGTAATTTATTTTGTCATCCATGTGCATTTAGATGTGTATTTGGCATTCTAAACTATTCGCTACTTTCTACTTATATTATTGATATTGATTTTGAGCTTAATTGCATGGTAGTCAGAGCATATATTTTTTATTTTATTCTTGGAAATGTAACAATATTTGCTTTTTTCTTATCACATAATCAGTTTTCGTCTATGTCTTCTTGGAAAGATTGGGCATTGTTCAATCTTTGGGTACAAAGGTTCAGTATAGTCAATTAGGTCAAATTTTAAATTGTGGTACAAATCTCTATCCTTATTAATTTTTTTTTTTGTTTGCTTGTTCTGTCAGTTACTGAGAAAAATGTTTTACCATTGATTTTGTCTATTTCTTCTCTTAAGGCTTTCAAGTTTTAATATATTTGGATCTCTGTTGCAACTTTTTGGTGGACTGATGACCAACCATCATTATGAAACATTTTTCATTGTTTTTAATGCTTCTTGCTTTGATGTCTACTTTGTCTGATGTCAGAGCAACTAGTCCAGACATTTGTTTTTATTTTATTTTTTGGTAAGTATTTTCATGGCATATAATTTCTGTCTTTTTACTTTTAATCTTTCACCATATTGAAAGTGTGTCTCTTGTCAGCAGCACCTGGTTGTTTTTTTATCTTTTCCTTCTAATTGGATACTTAGTTTGTTTACATTTAGAGTGTGTAGACTTAAGACAATTACTAATCTATTTGAGTTTAAATTTATAATTTTTTTTTCTCTTTGTCATAACCTTTTCTATTTTTTTTTTCTTTTAAATTTAGGACATAAGTCCTAAAGGACAATTTAGAACAGTAGATAAGAGTATATAAAGAATAGAACTTCCAAACAAAGTAAAAAGTATATTTAAAGGCCCAAGGATGAGAGCAAATCTGAAGGTCTGGAGACACATGTACTTGCAGGTAAAATTTACTTTAAGTACATCCCTTACAACAACTCTCTTCCTCTATAATATTAAATACTGGCTTTTGCTTTATTGTTGACCTGGGAATGGGTTTTGACTATTTAGCTGGTCTGCTTCCTTCCAGCCTGTGTTCTGTTTGACAGCCTGTGCTCCTTTTGACACATATACATACATTTTTTTCCCTTGCAGCATATGGTAAAGGAAAAAGATTTACACTTTCCTACTTGGCAGAAAATTCACTTTCTTTTTTGAGTTCAAACTGAAATATTACATAACACCATGACACCTCCTATGTAAATACAGTAAAAACATCCCTTTTGTAATTCTCATTTCCCCTACTTCCAAGCTACTCAAGTTTAACTACTTAATGACAACTACCTATTGGGATACACAAGAAGAATTCATCTCTCAACTCCTTCTCTGGAGAAATTTCTTTGGTAATTCACAGCTTTATTCATTCATTCATTCATTCATCCAAACAGCTATTGATTCTCTTTTATGTACAAACAGGAGATCACAAATATAACTAAGATAGTCCTTTGTCTTTGAGAACTCCATCTTGTGGTCTTACAGTTCTCACACTGTCTGCTCTACCTCCAGGAATGACTTGTATTTAGAAAGAGTGCCCAGGCAATTTAGCTAACGCGTAAAGTAGAGTAGTTTTAGATTATTCACAAAGGCTGTCACATTTTATAGAAACTAATAAAGAAGCAGAAAAAACCATTTCAATGCTTTGCTCTTACTACTATTAAGAAGTCTAGAGCCTGCAAATGGAATTCTGTCATTGCTCTTATTAGAGTATGAATGTCTCTACCCATGTTGACAAGTAGGCGAAATACATTTATGTTATTCAAGCCTTTCCTGTAATTTAATTGATCTTTCAAAATTTGCTACATTGGCCTTGGGTTGCTAGTCAGAAACATCATGCTGGAACTTACATTGCCCTGCCAAATGTAAGACCTTCTAGGTTACCTAATGATATAATAAAGATTGGCAGTACTATAGCCCACATGTAAAAGACTATGAATGAAAGAAAAATCTTCCTGGTTTTTTATTACCAGCTTTTAGTAAGAATATGGGGTCAGCCAGACTTTTCATTATGGGGAACCTATTTGTCATTGCTTGTCAGCCTGTGACAGAGTAATTCAGTTTGTAATCAAATAAGCCTGGAAGTCATTTTTATTTATGTGTAAAAGGGTAAAATACGGCCGTCTTACAGAATAGAAAAATGAAAAATCACAAGCTAAACTGGTGGTCTTTAAGAAATCTATTCTTGCACCTACCCAATCTTCTCTTATTCTTATTCCAGATAATTTTCAGTGTCTTGCTTACCAGCAGATAATTCTTCTACCATTCTTTCTTATACTCAGCTGCCTCTCTCTTCAAATCAGCCCCAATTTTTGAGTCTTCCTATTTATTTTCTTCTGTAAATGTCTCTAGGGAAAAAAATGCACAGTTAAAAATGAATCCAAGACATATAGTGGTAAATACACACACACACACACACACACACACACACGGTTTCCTCAGAGCTATCCTTTTCTTTTTCATCAATTTTATCACTGACCTTTAACTGAAGTCTCATAGAGAAATGAAAGCTTCAACTTGATAATTAAAAAACATCAATATTTTTATTATTAAACTTCCTTTTGGATAGCACTAGTAGCCTAAGACTACTTAAAAGAGAAAAAGAAAATGTTTTGGCCAAAAATCAAAATAAATAAAGCAAAATAGAAGTAAATAAAATGAGCCTAGGAACCGTATTCCCTTGTGGAAAGAACAGTCTGTTTCCTTTCTTTCACTCTGTAAATTTCACTTACTCTGTAAATGCAAGAAAGCAAACATTTAACAATATTTACCAAAAAATAAAATAGAAAAATATCCCAGGCAAGCCCAAAGATTTTCCCATACAATAGATTCTATAACATTTTCAAGCAGTGAAATTTTAATTTTTTCCCCAACATAGTAATATGCTTTTTGAATGCCAGCTCAATACGATTTTCTCTTCTTCTGTCACTAAGAATGCACATCATCAGAAAACAGAATAGTGCAGGGTTCGTTTGGCTCTGCATAATCATGTACTTTTGCTCTTACAAGAAAGACGTGCTCCTCCTAGGATTACAGGAACAAATATGAAAGGAAATTAAAGGCTGGGGGCGGAAGTCATCTACAAACAGAGAGGCCTGCTCAGGCAGTATGCCCATCTCTTTCGAAAACACTGTAATCTTCTAGAATCCAATCAATTCCCATTACACATAGCATATGTTTGAGCCTGAACACCAGTTGGATACTTTGGAAGCTCAGAGATGCCTACAAAAGGAAAATTATGTGAGGAAAATCTGAGGTCTACATGGCACCAAACCCAAAACCAAACCCACTGCCATCAAGTCCGTTCTGACTCATAGCGACCCTATGAGACCGAGGAGAACTGTGCCATAGGGTTTCCAAGGCTGTAAATCTTTACAGAAGCAGACTGCCACATCTTTCTCCCGCGCTACAGGGCACAGATGGTGTTATATCTCAGCCAGATTTCGGAAAGGCTGACAAATCCTTCTCAGGCTTCCTCTTATCATGGCTGAATGCTAAAAACGTAGGTGATTAATACACTAAGTAGGAAAACAGGGCTGTCAGTTGCCCACGTTTGTCCGCCAGAACCTTGAAATTAGGTCATGGCCACCAGGGAAAATTCCTTCTCAGATGGCAGCCTACGTGAAAATGCTAACAGACCTAGACAGGAGGAAACACCTCCCGAAGTTCTCTAAACAATGGGAATGATATGCACTATTAAAATTACATGAACTTGTGATTCCAAGATCTTTTAATATAGCCAAAAAACCTCACTTTTAACCCTGCCCTTGAAAGGAAAAAAAAGGAATAAACCCCCTTCCCAAACTTTCCAACTGTTTCCTCAATCTACTTGAATATTCAACATTCTAAGCATAGGATTTCTTTAAATGAATACTACTCCTGATATTTTTAAAATATGCTAAAGACTCAATCATTATGTAAGGGATGAGAATCCTGAAAGTAAAATAAATCTTTTTTTTTTTTTAAAGTAATTTCTGGTATTGTTGAAAGTGTGCATGAGAGATCAGTCTAGAAAGCCCTCGCCTCCCCAGCTTCAAAATAATGGAGTATATTTTTAAGTAGTAAAGTTGAAATACTGTTAGAACAATGTGTTTTGCTAAGATCTCATAAACTTGAATGAGACTGCCATGAGTCAAGTCAACTTGACGGCAAATGGTGGTGGTGGAATGATTAAATGAAGCTTTTTTGTTCCTAAGTTAATAATAACTGGGGAGAGGAGCTTGAGGCTGAGAAATCATCTCTGTCTACAAAAAGAGAATCAGTGTGTAGTAGAGGAAAGATCAGTAAAAAAGTTCAATAACAAGAATTTAAGTTCTGCTTTTATTACTAATTCACTTTTTAACCTTAGGCCTCAGTTTGCTAATATATAAAATTTTTAGTTAGATGATTTCTAAGTCTTCTTCTACATCTAAATTCCCATGATTATAATTTCATTTAAATTATAAACACTCATGAGAAAAAAAATAATTCCTAGTATTTGGATGCACTATCATTTCATAAACAGATGATAATCATTTGCATTATGTAGAAGGAAGGATAACATCAACAGCAGTAACAGTTAAATATGGCCTTAAGATATAGAAGGTGGTCAAATAAATTCGGACTTAAGTTTTCAACACCTTTTCTTTGGCTTCAGTAATTTTATTGCACCGGATTCCGGTGCGCAGCAGTAAAACCATCTATCATAGGAAAAAATGGCCCCTTTGGTTCAGTTAAGGGTCTTTGCATCCGTCAGTGATGAGAACCCATTGAACACATAGGTGTTTATAAATGATTAGGACTTTATGTTGTAAATCTGAAAATTCTCATGACAAATAAGTCAAAGCATAAAATTCTGATTGAGGCTCTTGGGTGAACACAACTTTGTAATTTCACATGTTTTAGTTTGAGAAGCCTAAGATTTGCAGAATGGTAGCAACATCAGGAGCCCTCGTGACACAGTGGTTAAGACCTCAGCCGCTAAACAAAAGGTCAGCAATTCAAATCCACCAGCTGCTCCTTGGAAACCCTATGGGGCAGTTCTACTCTGTTGTCCTATAGGATGGCCATGAGTGGGAATCGACTTGATGGCAAGGAGTTTTGGTTTGGAGCAACAACCTACGGAGCCCTGGTGGTACAGTGGTTAAGCGCTCAGCTGCTAGCCGAGAGGTCAGTGGTTCCGGGGTTTGAACCCACCAGCTGCTCAGCAACAGAAAGATGTGGCAGTCAGCTTCCTGCTTTGTAAAGATTACAGCCTTAGAAACCCTATGGGGCACTTCTACTCTATTCTATAAGGTTGCTGAGTTGGAATCAACTAGAAGGAACATTAACAGCAAAAACCTAAACCTAATCACTCCAAATTCCAGCCCTTTATGCAATTTTATTGGCATGCAAGCCCAACAGCTCTCAATACTTTTTAGAGTCTTTGGGGTTAATAAAATATGGTCTGAACATAAACCTTCAAAATTCAGTTTTACTTACTGGACACAAATGACTTAGGAAAGAGTGACTGATCACGTGGAAATAATTGATCTACAGACTATACAGACCAAGGTTTGAAATCTGGGACCATTTCTCAGCTTGGAGAGAATTCCCAAACTTCCTAAATGGATTTTTCATTTTATTATTCTTGGGATTGCACACCCTCCCACCCCAAGAAAATTTCTAAATGTCAGCCAAAAGCACGGTGCTTTCCTATTTTCCTGAACCTACTTTATAAAATTGGAAGGAAAAAAGGGTAGAAGCCTATATATTTTCACTGTGACTTCTAAATTTAAAGCTATTGTGTAGACTTTTGATATTGTCACAGTGTGTCTATTAAAGAGCTATCTGTGAATCCCTCTACCTTTTCCAGTGTATGTAGTTTCTAATGTGGGAGATTTCCAGATTTCTCATTCAGTTCTCTCTCCCTGAGTGAACTTACCCAAACTCTTCTTCCAGACAAGCAGGGACCTAGGGTGACTTAAGCAGATCCTGTTTCTAGCTGTAAAGGCTGGGAGTTGACATGGGCTAAAGAGGGATACCTGAAACATAATGTTGGAAAGCAAAACCAGAATTGAGAACCACATAGCAATAAAGTATTATCCCTAAGGTGCTGGAGCAAACCAAAACCAAACCTGATACCATCAACTCAATTTTGACTCATGGTGATCTCACGTGTTACAGAGTAGAACTGCTCCATAGGGCTTTCTTAGCTATAATCTTTACAGGAGGAGCCCTGGTGGCACAGTGGTTAAGTGCTTGCCTGTTACTGAAAGGCTGGTGTTTCAAACCCAGCAACTGCTCTGCAGGAGAAAGATTTAGCAGTCTGTCCATAAAGATTACAGCCTTGGAAACCCTATGGGCAGTTCTACTCAGTCCTACAGGGTCACTGTGAGTTAGAATTGACTTGATGTAAAAGTGCTGGAGTTTTTTTTTTTTGTTTGTTTGTTTTTGTTTTTATTGTACTTTAGATGAAGGTTTACAGAACAAATAATTTCTCATTAAACAGTACACATATTGTTTTATGACAATGGTTAATGACCCCGCAACATGTCAACACTGTCCCTTCTCAACCTTGTGTTCCCTATTACCAGCTTTCCGGTCCCCTCCTGCTTTCTAGTCCTTGTCCCTGGACTTTTGTGCCCCATTAGTTTCATTTTGTTTTATAGGGCTGTCTAACCTTTGGCTTAACAATGAATCTTGGGAGTGACATCATTACCGAGCTAAAAGGGTGACCGGGGGCCATATTCTCGGGGTTTCTCCAGTCTCTGTCAGGCCAGTAAGTCTGGTTTTCTTTCGTGAGTTAGAATTTTGTTCTACATTTTTCTCCAACTCTCTGTTGTGATCCCTGTCAGAGCAGTCAGTGGTCATAGCCAGGCACCATCTAGCTGTACTGGACTCAGTCTGGTGGAGGCTGTGGTAATTGTGGTCCATTAGTCCTTTGGACTAATCTTTTCCTTGTATCTTGTTTTCTTCATTCTCCCTTGCTCCTGAAGGGGTGAGACCAGTGGAGTATCTTAGATGGCTGCTCACAGGCTTTTAAGACCCCAGACTCTACTCACCATGGTAGAATGTAGAACATTTTCTTTATAAACTGTTATGCCAGTTAGGTAGATGTTCCCTGAGACCATGGTACCCACAGCAAAGGGCTGTTTTTTGTTTGTTTGTTTTTTTTTATACCTGTGGTTATAATCCCATTTTGGGAATTTCTTTCTTATGATAAAACTAAAACCATTGCCGTCAAGTTGATTCTGACTCATAGCAACCCTGTAGGACAGAGTATAACTGCCCTATAGGGTTTCCAAGAAGCACCTGATGGATTTGAACTGCTGACCTTTCGGTCAGCAGCCATAGCTCTTAACCACTATGCCAGCAAGGTATGATAATTAGACATTATTAGTGTAGGGTGTGTCTCAAATCAATCTCTTTTGAGATATAAAAGAGCAGAGTAGGCATAGAGAAGTAAGCAGAGATGGAGGAATACAGATGCCAAGTCACATGAAGATCTCCAAGGAAAAGAAGCTGAAAAGAGACATGGACCTTCCTCTAGAGCCAGTGGAGAGAGAGCCTTTCCCTAGAGCCCAGTACCCTAAATTTGGACTTCTAGCCTCCTAAACTGTGAGAAAATAAGTTTCTGTTTGTTAAAGTCACCCACTTGTAGTATTTCTGTTATAGCACACTAGATAACTAAGACATCGACTTCTTTAACCATGGATAAGGAGGCACCATTAGGGACAGAGCTGTATTGGGTAGTTGTCTAATCTGTCACCTTCTAGGAACTATTGGGACTATAGCCTTCAGTATGGATTACACATCAGCATAAAGACAATAAAAATCCTGACAGCTGGACCAATAAGGAACATCATGATAAGTGAAGAAAATGCTGAAGTTGTCAAGGATTTTATTTTGCTTGGATCTACAATCAATGCCCGTGGAAGCAGCAGTCAAGAAATCAAAAGACCCATTGCATTGGGCAAATCTGCGGCAGAAGACCTCTTTAAAGTTAAAAAGCAAAGATGTCACTTTGAAGATTAAGGTGCATTTGACCCAAGACATGCTATTTTCAGTGGCTTCATATGCATGCAAAAGCTGGACAATGAATAAAGAAGACAAAATGAGAATTGATGCCTTTGAATTATGGTGTTGGCAAAGAGTATTGAGTATACCATGGACTGCCAGAAGAATGAACAAATGTGTCTTGGAAGAAGTACAGCCAGAATACTCCTTAGAAGGGAGGATGGCGAGACTTCATTTTACATACTTTGGACATGTTATCAGGAGGGAACAAAGTAGAAGGTCAGAGAAAAAGAGGAAGACACCGCAGTGAGATGGATTGACACAGTGGCAGTAACGATGGGCTCAAACACAGCAATGATTGTGCAGGTGGCACAGGACCAGGCAGTATTTTTCTGTTGTACATAGGGTCACTATGAGTTGGAACTAACTCAACAGCACCTAATAACAGGAATTATTGGCAGGGACTTTAGTAGACCCATAGTCTTTTTTCTTTATTTCTGTTACTCATATGTTTTCACATCCTGTCATTTGCCTGGCTTCTGACCACTAATACTCATATCTATGTGTGCCAGCGTTACTCTGATATTCAGGCAGCAATATGCCTGGGAATATGCTGCAGAGAGAATGAATATAGTTATTAATATTTCATTTGTGCACATCTCTCATGATAGGCTTAAGGACAAACTGTAGAAATAAACAGTAGATGATAGTAGAGTTATTTGGATTCATAACTGGTGGATGGCCATGAGCTAAAACTGCTAATTAGTGGATACGTGACAACTTTTCCAGATATTTTCTTGTCACTCTAATGAATATCTTGGGTGAGGACGTAGTAACCTACTGAAGTTAGTGACCTACCAAAGCTGTTTGAAACAACTCATGTGTTAATAACATAATTAAGGTATAAATAAACAAAGAAAGAAAGAAAAATAGAAAAAAAAAGAGAGAGAGAGGAAGAAGGAAGGGAGAGAAAGAAAGAAAGTGTCATGGACTGAATTAAATGAATAAGATGAATGTAATAGGGATAAACATTAATTTTATATTTAATTACAAACATTGTGTTCAAAATTATCAGATTAAAAATACATATACATAATATAAGAGCAGCACATATTTTCAAAAATCCGTATTTCAGGTAATCATCAACCGTAAGTTTGTGGCTTCCCCCAAGAAAGTATATTCCTCCTGTGTAACCTATATGACTTCACTCCTGTGCTCAAAACTGTGTGCCAAGCAATGAATGGTTAAGACAAGAAATGATCTCAGGTGATTATATAAAGAATGAATAATTTATGAGCCAAGAGTCCTTCCTGTATAACTAAAGATAAATTTGATGACATCAAAGTTTCAAGAACGAGGACTTGAGAATGTATGCATTTTCTATACAATTTGATGGAGAATAGTACATCTTAGTTAATTAAGGCCTTTTATAATTAACTCTATTTGGTATCCAATAAACCAAGTGATACGCATACTGATGTACATCCTGCCTGCTCCATGGTACTGGGGAGCCACAGCAGTGTGTAAATGAAGTATGCAACTCTTTGTCTTGTTTTGATGTTTATCTCCTTGCCAAAATCCCAAAATAGTGGAAAATATTTACAGGTAAGATACAGGCAGAGAAAAGATGCTAGTTGGTTGTTTCTTTGTGCCCCCTTCTCCCACTTCAAACTCTTTAAGGACTTCAAAGAGATGGAACAAAGAAAAGAAGCACAGAAAACGCTAGCATCTGTCTCCTTGCTTATAAACAGAAACAATAGTAGTAACCTTCACACAGGGGCAGTGATGACCCAAATTAGGTCTGCGTGGCTGAGCTTAAATCCAGTCACTCCCCAGATTGTCCCAGTTTAGCATGAGCTGTCTCAATGATTGAACCACAAAAGAGAGAACTGGAAACAGACCTTGCTAATTACAGCAGGACTCACTCATCACACCTGTAAATTATTTTCTTCACATTTTAAAAATTGAGTTTCATGTGATTCTGATTATAAAGATTCAAACATACTTTGATATATATTATCCCATTCCATCCTGTCACTTCCGGTAATCCCTAGTTCTTAAACTTGTAACTGAAAAGTTTGACATATCTTTCATCCCAAAAATCAAAAGCAAGCTATCAAAAAGTTACCTTGCACCTGCTTTCCACGCAAAGTGCTGTTGCCTTGCCTCACACTCTCCAAACAAAATTCTTGAAAGAACAATTTATATTCCACCTGCTAACCTTTGGGTTAGCAGCCGAGCACTTAACCACTGCACCACTAGGGCTCCTTATAAAGCCCATCAAAACCAAAAACCAAACCCGCTGCCGTGGAGTCAATTTCTACTCATAGCAACCCTATCGGACAGAGTAGAACTGCCCCTTAGGGTTTCCAAGGCGGCAATCTCTATGGAAGCAGACTGCCACAACTTTTTCCCACAGAGCGGCTCGTTGGTTTGAACTGCCAATCTTTTGGTTAGCAGCTCCCTCACTTTAACCACTGTGCCACCAGGTCTGCTTATAAAGCCCACAGACCCTAAGAGATAAACAAATCATAAGTAGTCTGCCCAGGAAGAAGACTCAGATGTGCCACTAACACATAAGTCCTTCAAACAAACAAACAAACAAAAACGTTGCCATAGAGTCCATTCCGACTCATAGCCAGTCTATAGGACAGCGTAGAACTGCCCCATAGGGTTTCCAAGGAGCAGCTGGTGGATTTGAACTGCCTGCCTTTTGGTTAGCAGCCAGTCTCTTAACCACAGCATCACCAGGGCTCCCGTAAGTCCATACCAAACCACAATTAAACTGAATGTATTTCTTCTTCAAGTTCTCAAAATTGGATCATTCCCCTACCACTTCAGTGTCTCATTCCATCATTTACTAGCTCCTACAACAAAGAAGTATGTCTTATCCAACTGCAATTTCTATTGTTACATTTTACATCCATTCCCTTATCTTGGTGGATAAATATGGTCACTGTATTATATGCAAGATTCATTTATGGGTCAAGGCTCTAATCGCCATGAATCTGGTTATGGTTACTTTGTAGCTAGAAATAAACACCTTTATTGAAACACAGCATGAGAGAAATTGATATAATCTAGTACAAGAGGATAGTCTAAGAGCCTGGTAACAGTCTTCCCTTTAGAATGGAGTTCTCTGACATAATGTCAGAACCCTAGACAGCTAGGTACCTGGGCTGGGTTGGTTTACTTTGCCTTACAGCTGCCTTGGCACAGTTGTGAGATAACATTTTCTTCTTGACTTTCATTAAGGATTGATATTAGGAATGGCCATATGAATACCATTCCTATGTCTTCTGTAAAATTATGATTAAGGTGTTTTCTTTATATGAAGACCCTGACATCTCTCTTAGACATCAGACTCAGCAAAAATGTTGGCCCACCTATTTGAGTTTGAATGTTCTCTCATTATCTAATGAGATCATTATAACTCAATTTCACTTCCCATTTGCTTTGACTGTTATAAAATCCAGAGGTAAATTTTGGTTTAAATTACAGGGGCTTTCCCGGGTCAGTGTTAGCCTAGTTGTCAAATACCATTGTTACATTTATATCAACCCGGTCCACTCTTCTTGCACATAACTTCCTTGTTCACAGCTACTCTTCCTGTAAACTCACATGGAGGTCTTCTGGCAGTCCTCAGAGTGCTCCACTTAACTTTTCCCATTGCCTCAGTATCTCAGCATCACTGGATACCATTCGGCTCTCTCTTTATTGTGAATATCAAGAGAGTGCACAATGAACTCACTCAAATTGTCTCCTCTCCATCTAATTTTTTTTTGTATTTTCACTTATCTTCCTCTTTCATCTTGTATCAGAAGTAACTCTCCTTCCAAGGATAATCCCTTGACCCCTTTTTCTGATTCCCTAGCTCCTCTTTCTAGGACTTGATAAAAGTCATTTCTCTCTTTCTCTTTATTTTTATGTTTTTTGAATTTTCAGTCCCTCTTTCTCTACTCATTCCATCTTTCTCATCTCAAGTGATATGTCTACCCTGTCCAAAACATTCCATTGATAGCTTTTTATACTACTATTATATCACTTAGGCTCTCAGTTCTTTCACTGACCATTTTCTCACTGTCTGCATTTACCACAAAGGCATTCTTTTGCCACTCGTAATGTAGATTCTGTCCTTAATTATTCTGTTCTTAACCATCATCTTAAAGCTGTCTTCAATCCAGGTTCTGTGACATACACAATCTGAATCTTCTCATCTCTAACACCACCCCCCCACCACCCCACACACACACAGGGCTGTCTCCATTTTCTCCTTGAAAAAATGCATTTTCCAAAGCACTTGTTTGGGCCCCTTTCTCTAGATCCCCTCTCTTTATTTTTTCATTAACTTCTAAAGATTTGACTATTCTTTAAAAATAATTTCCAAATCTGAATCTCTAGCACCTCCCTACTTTTCTACTTGTTTTTCCAACTATCTTGTGCACTCCTCTACTTTGATGGCCTGTTGGCATCGCAAACTTGAATTTCTATTTTTTTCTCTCCTGATGTGCCCTGAATCTTGCTAAAATTTGCATGTTACTAATGCAGATATATTAAATGTGAAATTTTCTGGAAAACAAGCAAACGTATATTTCATCTACACATTTCATTTGCTAATCTGCAGTGTCCTTTCAAGGTCTCACTGGAAATATTATTTCTTTGGCTTCTGAATTCTTCAAAATCATTTACTGTTTGAATTATTAAAGGTTTAAAGACAGAAAAGAGAAAAGCAGGCCATTATTAACAAGTTTCCTTACTTTTTAATGGTCAGAGATTAGAAGTGCATACTATTCCTTTAAATTCACTTATACAGATCCATTATTTTCTCACAAGATATAGTTTTACATGACTCATTAAAGTGGTTAAGAATAGAGTAAAAGGAGTATGAATGAAGGCTATTCCCTTTGGCCTTATCATGGCCTACTCACATCTAATGAGCATAAAAATGGGCTGATTTCCTAAGAGAAATGTATTTGTCCTCAATCTAAAACCCATTCCTTTACTTTGAGATGAAGCCATAATGGTTAATCAATACTTTTACCTTTTCCGGTTTCCCTAATCTCATTCACAGATTTGGAGAAGGGTTTGGATAGAATGAGTATATAGTGATAAAGCTGGATCTATTAATTTCCCTCTGTGATAATTACAGCCAGAAAACCAGGCCATCTGCTTCCACATGGCTATGGTGTTGGATGCCCCGGGAGCACTCAATACTTCTGACTAGCCTATTACTGCTTGAAAGAAAGCAGTGTCTTCCAATTTATCTAGTTTTAATATTTTTTAAACTCAGGCAGAGTATAGACATAATTGACCTCCCTAGCCCCAAGAGTGGAATGCATAATGCAAGATCAAGTTACGAGCATATGTTGTAGGGAAGAATAAAAAGTGAAGCCAAAGAGGGAGAGGTTATGTAGAGTGAAATGGGGGAAAAAAAAAACGAGAGCAAGGAAGACTGTCTTAGAGATTTTGGAACAGTAGAGTGTGACTTTAGTGTCTTTTAAGGTACTTAGTAAGAAAGATCTGCCACCACTGTATGATATTACAGATCAACTGGCTGCTGTTGTTGTTGTTAGGTGCCATCAAGTCAATTCCAACTCATAGTGACCCCATGTGACAGACTGGAACTACCCTATAGGGTTTTATAGGCTGTAATCTTTACAAGAGCAGATTGCCAGGTATTTCTCCCTTGGAGCCGCTGTGTGAAACTGAACTGCCAACCTTTCAGTTAAAAGCTGAGTGCTTAACCATTGTGCCACCAGGACTTCTGACTCCTGATTGACTGGCTACAATTGTTTTTATTCTCATTGTCATTTGTTAGTTCACTCAACTATTGTTTAATTAATTTATATTACTATAAATCCAATAAGTCCCTGCCTCACATAGCTTACAACTCAAAGGAGAGAAGCCAACTAAGGCAGAATATAATAAACACATTTTTTTAATGTTATTTAAAAACTTACATATGATTCAGAGGCAGAGATGGTCACTTCTCCCTAACATTATTGAGGAAAATGTAATTAAAATAACAATCTGTGGATTAGGTTCTAAAGGATAGGCAAAATTTATTACTAGGTAGAGATTAGGAGGAGAGGCTACTAATTATTTTCGAGACCCAAGTATTTTTTCCTTTTAATTGTTTGTTGATACTATGTGTTTTCAGTAATGGAGGACATGCTGAATCATTGAGTGTGTTTGAATTTTTGGTAGGTAATACGGTTTTTGTTTTATGTCTCATTACACAAATCATACCCTTAGAATCCAGAAGTACATATGTCTACCACTTGACACTCCCAATTCTACCCCTAGAGACCAGAGGTACATATGTGTACCAAATAAAAATTTTCTCAAAATTCGTGTTTTTCCTAAAAAATTCAATGATTCAGCACCACCTCATGCAATACCCTGTAAAAACAGTAATTTTCTGCACACACCCATTTTTCTGTTTCGAAGTGTTATATAGGGCCCTGCCTGCTGGTAGCACGTACTATTGGTGGTACAATAGCTCCCCAATAAACCCTAAAGGCAGAAAAAGTAAGTGGTAGCTATATGTACCATGGGTCACAAAAAGGTTATAGGAAATCACATTGTTGAGGTGGGGCAAAGAAAATGTCATGTTTGTGAAAAGGCAGCTCAGTCAAAAAAGAGTTCCTAATGAGAATCAGTGCCTGAAGGTACCTAAGATAGTTGGATAGGACTGTGGAAACTTTAAATGTCAAGCTAGAGAGATTGACCTAATTTGGATTTTATTTATTTATTTATTTTTTCTTACAGAATCCGTAAGATCAGAGCTGTCTTTTAGGAGAATTAATGTTGCTGCTTAATGGTTTGGAAAGCATAAAAGTTAAGGTTACAATAATGATCTGGCTAAAACAATATTTGTTCATGCTTCATTTCATTAATTCATCCAACATATATTTACTGAGTACCTATTATGTGCCAGGCATCTTAAAAACTCCTCACCCATTCATAGAGATTATAATAAATTCAGAAGGATTTGACCTAGTCTGGTGGCAATAGACAGAAATATGGCTAGAATTATTGTGGAGAAATAATATATAAAATTTCGCTGTTGTTTAATTGTAAAGACTAAAGTCTGAGTTTATGAGAATGTTTTGCCGCTAACAAAAACAAGAAGATTAGGAAAAAGATAAAGCTTAAAGGTTGGAGAACAGATAGATGCAGGATATTTAACAAGTTGTCTAACTACGTTCTAACTCTAAATTATATTTTGGAACTGAGTAATGATACTGGAAAAGAATACACACACACAACCCAAGGAGAGATTTCACATCAAACTAGTTTTTAGCTTTTAATTTTTGTTTGCTCTCCTGAAGTTTACCAACTAAAACACCCCACAGTCTAGTGCCTTGGCTGGGCCTCTTAGTGAGCATAACACCCTTCCTTATAGATACATATTTGTGTTGAGTCTGTAAAGTGAATCTTTTTTGTTTTAAGAAAATAGCATTTCAATGAGCATCTCTATTGTTATAATAATACTTCTTTTAATTTTTTTTATATATTTAGCAGGAGGAACATTTTTGTTGCCCCACTTTTCTTATATTGATGTTTAGATGAACCAGTGGGTTCAGCTGGTATCAACCTGCTCTGTTATGAAGTTTTCACGTAATGATTTTAGCAGCCATTGGTGATTTTTGTCTAGGTCCCTTACTTCATTAGAAGGACAGAAATACTGATATCTGTCATTCCTGATGTATTGGTTGTGACATGTACTTCTTGCTGTGTTATAAGTTTCTATTATGTAGAAAATACACCTACATGGCTACAATTTTTTTAAATAGCTAAGTGTAACCAAGTTTCTCTATATAACTACCAGTTTGTTGAAAATATAGAGGACAGAGAGAAATGTTAAACATTATAATTATGCAACGAGCCAAATCCATAATGTGGGAGGTTCTATAGAACAAATTATCTGGTTGCTTAAATAACTAAATAGCATGAAAATGAAAGAAGGAGTAAATTTTATACATTAACCAAATTCAATGGATAAAACTAACATGGATTCTGTGTCAAAGAGCCAAACCTTAAAAATACTTTTTTTGAAACAACTGGGGGAAGATGAGCATGGAATGAGTATTAGCCACTATTAAGTGATTACTGTTAATTTTGTGTTGGGTTATGGTACTGTGGCTATGTTTAAAAAAAAAAAAATTCTTAACTAATGGGGAAAAATCCCGAGGTATTTACAGGTGAAATGATATTTCTATTTTACTACTTATTATCTTCTTATATTGTACCATATATACATAAGCAATCCAAATTAAACCCCTTTTGGAAGTGGTACAAAATCTAAATAAAACACTACATTCAATGTGTCTTTGGAAATAGGTTTTACTATTGAGAATGATAGCATTTGTATTTCATTTAAATTTGTCAATTATGTAACTGGGAACCCCCATCTTTTTTTCCTGCTCTCTTGAACTGATGGGGAAGTAGGGCAAGAGCTTGGCAGGTTCTGTTACATGTGTAAGTTCATGTCTTATTCCCCCCTTTTCCTTGTTTCCAAAACTGGGCTATGGTCTCTCCTTGCCTCCAGTTTACAGTGTGCAGATAAGCAGCATTTTAAAGAAAAAAATGGCATGGGGCTCTGGTTTTATACCGTTAACTCTGAGCAAAACCACTGAAGTTACAGGATTCTTAATGAGACCTCAAGGGAATTTAGCTTCTGCTTTCTATAAAGTGAGGAAAAAGAAGAGGCAAGAAGAGCTGTAGCATCTTCTTGGGATATTCCATTTACACACATCAAGAAGTACCAAGGAGTTCATAGTGTCCCTGCCATTTCCAACTTTTTGCTTAGCAGGAGGGATGATGTAGATAGAGAGTAGTAAACAAAATCTTTCTCTGTCTTCTGTCTCCCAGCCCATATTGGGTGTCCAAATCCAAATCCAAGAATAAGACATCTGGCCCACATTCCCAGAGATATCATCTGTAGACTTGTTTCTAATATAGTGCCTATTTCTCTTTCAGGCACTACTGCTATTTCTTTTATTTGTAAAGTTATTGATCACCTTCTATGTTCTTGGCATTGCTGTCTGTGTTGGGGATAAAAAAAGAAATAAGATATGGATCTGGAGATGAAAGTGCCTGACTCTGAAATAGCAACAATCATCAGCTGTCATGATTTCTTCCTCCCTGTTCTTTGATGCACAGCAAACCAGTCATTTAGTTTTTGAGAACTGAAATCACTCCTCTGAGGCACAGACAGGTGAAAGGTGCTCCATACCATGGCATGAAAAGAGTCTAACAGTGGCATCTCCTCTATATCTAAGAGGAAAGAACTATGAAACCATGCAGGGAGAATAAAATTAGTCTGTTGAATTATAATCTGTCTCTTAACCCAAGGGAAAAAATACAAAAGAAGTAAGCATAAACATAAATACATCAGAACACAGTAAATCAACAAGAGGACAGAGATAATGTTTTGAAGCTCTATAATCCAAGTAGCATATCAGCTATATAATACAGAAGGTATGGATGCTGTTAGACATCTTAGTGTAAATATTCAATAACTGGGTAAGCCGAGCTGTTTATTCAAAGTTAGTGGCCATGGCATTCATTGCAAATTGTTCCTAAGAAACAAATATCCAAAATTTGAGGGAGAATGTGCTATAACGCCATGGGTACCTTCAAGCACAATCTATACTTCCTGCAGGGACTCACCTCACCATCACTGGTGCGTAACCATTTCCAGGCTGCCATCTCAGGGGCAGCTGGTTTGACAGAGGTAGGTTATGTTGGATTCAGAGATGGGAAACATTGTGAAGTTCAACTGCAGGAACAAATCTAAAAGCAGAAAATGTTCAAAATCATAGCGATTTATCCTGAAAACGTAAAGTCCATAAAATCTAAAGCTATCCAAGAGGGAAAGGTAATTGTATCCTTTATTAGCTAAGACTATTGAGAATGCATTTGTTTTAAATGATGCATCCAAATTTCACCAGTAGCATTTAGATGTTTAACTTTGTTTCAAGATTCTTTCGTGGTTGCTTACAAATGAAATCAAGTAAAACCTAATGATCACACTTTTTATTTTAAAGCTGACTTCTTCAGGACCAGAAACATTATTAAAGAAAAGGATCTTAGACTTAATATTTAGGAAATAAAAAGGATGAGTTTTAGTAACAACGATGCTAGGAAATACATGAAATCTATTTACTATTTAACTCTTTCAGAGTTTACTAATTTTGGTGTAAAATAAAACCAAAAATATGTAAAAAGAAACTATTATCAGAATGCAATGCAGTACGTATAGCACTGCATCTCACGAATGGGTGACATGGACATGCTATCTTACTATCACTACTAATCAATCTACTCACATACCTAGGACTTCAATAATTGCTATGTTTAGAAGAGCAAAAAAGCAAATATTTAAAATATACTGGTAGTAGTAACAGATGAGCCCCGGTGGTGCAGTGGTTAAGATCTCCGCTGCTAACCAGAAGGTCAGCAGCTCGAATCCACCAGCCTGCTCCTTGGAAACCGTATGGGACAGTTCTACTTTGTCCTATAGGGTCGCTATGAATCGGAATGTACTCTAAAGGCAAGGAGTTTTTTTTTTTTTTTTTTTTTTGGATTGGCAAAACGCCCCATGAGGCCAGAGGAGAGCAGAAAACTCAGAAAATTCACAGGGAGATAATTAAAACTAGAGCATATTTTGCAAATAGAGAAAGCAACACTGAGAAAAAAATGTATCTTCTTAGTTTAGCTAACAGCAAAATTGTATTAACTCAAACATGCGTTATTTACCAACGATGTGTCAAGACTTCTCCTAAGAACTGAGGGTCCAATAGTAAGCAAGAGGGTGTTCCCAAGTAACTTATAGTTCAGTGAAAGAGACAGGTACTTGGGCAATTACACTGCAAAGTAAGGACGCTATAGTAGAGCTAAGGGAGGGTGTTCTGAGAGCACAGGAGGGGGCCACAGCCCACTATCACAAAAGGTGTCTTCCCAAACTTGAAACTTTCTTCAGCTATCACCAAGTAAAAAGCAGGGGAAGAGCACTGTAGAAGAATCAGTAAATTTTGACAACGAATGCCAAACACCATGATCTTCAGAGACAGAGAAAATGTGCAAAATTACACAGTATGTATGAATACTAATAGACCTTTCAGTGTTTCCAAATATTCAATAACTGGGTATGTGGGTATGATGAAGCACTTAATGAAATATTTTATAAACATTCAAATGAAAATGTGATAGGTCTGCATTGTGTCCATTAGCTAAGCCAGGCTTGTGTTTCCCAGAATTCTCTTCTCTGAACAGTTCTGGGTTCGAAGGTCCAGAAAAAGACGTATCTCGCGAGATTTGGAAGGCGCGGCGAAGCAGCAGCCGTATTCTTTCTTCACCGGGAAGTTCGGGGAAGGGCGGCACGTGCTGTTGCAACTTCCGGGCGTTGTTGTTCATCTGCTGGCTCACCTTGTTGGCGTCGTGCAGCAGCCAGGCCACAACAAGTGCAGTTACCAATGGTTCTCCTCCACCAGCTTCTCCACTTACTGGGCCAGGTGCGTGTTTAGCTGTTAAGGGTGGATGCAGGTCACCCCTGTCATCAAAGTTGGAGGCTTCGAATCGTGAGAGACCAGCGTGGGCCCCAGTTTAGCCTCTTGGGTCCCAGGTCTCCTCGCGGGTTCCATTTATCTTTGCTCCTCCCCTGCTTCGCGTCCTTCCCACCTTCCCGGCTGCCTGTCCTGACTCTCACACCAGACATAGGGCAACACTTTCACACAGACTGTTTAATCTACTTTCTCAATTGCATAAGATCAAAGCCTTATAATAAATACAGTATTATATGTCGATCATTCTTATCTGATGGAACCTTGACTACTATGATGATGTTTACGTATCGTGTGATAACATTGAAAAATAATTATGACAAAGTTAAAAAATTCACAACGCAAAGTTTATGCGAATTTGAATTTCACTAGTTTAAATGGATCTAAAATTCACCAAACTATTAATCGTGATTTCTTTGGATAGTGGGACTCTGTGTAAATTTTCATCTTCCTTATATCTTTCAGTGTTTTCAATTTTTAGAAAATAAACATGCATTAATTTTATAATTTAAATCAGTGTTGAAATATAAACTTGTTTTTGTGTCAGTGAATCTTCAGAGCAGAGAAAAGGCAGTCACCTAACTATGTGATTTTTAAGTCCTCTTAATTCCGATAAATGAATCCTTAGGGGTTTTCTAAATGCTGTTATTAAAAAACATAGGAGTACAAAAGGGCTGTAAACAATTAGAGCTACATTTTCAATATGTTCTACTAAGACTGAGTCACTAGACTTAATGAATGCTAATTTGAAAAACTGGGTCATATTCCCCAGCACAACTTTATATACCTTTTCCTGTGGGAGAACTACAGATTTAAAAGACTTCTAGGCAAATTTATTGAAACTATATATTCAGAAATGTGCATTTAGGCTCCTTGCAAATATGTATGCACCTGTCTTTCTGTCATGGAGCCCTGGTGACGCAGTGGTTAAGAGCTTGGCTGCTGACCAAAAGGTGAGCGGTTAGAATCCACCCACCTCTCCTTGGAAACCCTTTGGGGCAGTTCTGCTCTGTCCTATACAGTCGCTGTGAGTTGGAATTGGCTTGACTCCAACGAGTTTGTTTTTTTGTTTTTTGATCTTATATCATACACCCACAGACACACACAGATTCAGAGCAATTCCTATTTTCGGTACCTAATTCCAAACTTGAATAAATGTTAGGACTGCATATGTACATTTGACTTAAAATTATACATATATACAGACATATACACACAATTTTTGAATTTTAAAGAGGTCACCCATAACCCATTGCCGCTGAGTTGATTCCAACCCATAGCGACCCTATGTGGCAGAGTAGAACTGCCGCATGGCGTTTCCAAGGCTGTAATCTTTACGGAAACAAACTGCTGTATCTTTCTCTTTGCAGAGTGGCTGGTGGGTTCAAACCACCGACTTTTTGGTTAGTAGCCAAGCATACAACCACTGCATACTTTATTTAAATAGTAATCCTTTATATGTTTCTCGTAAATCACTGTTAAAAAAACTTTGGTAAAACACATTAGAAAGACGTTTTCATGTTTTAATTGTTGAAGACACAGAGCCCCAGAGAGATTAAGAAGTAGGGTTAGGGTTCTTATCATACTTTGTTGTTACCATTATTAACTTTATAAAACATCATCACCTGATTATTTTCAAAATAGAGCTTCCTTGACACCTCATAAATCAGAGTAGATATTTACCAACATCAATGAACGTTCAGACATTCCGCAACGTATTAGTTCTCTGCTCTCAGGCAAACCTATTCTTATAGTTAGTTATGTGATACATAGTCATAATAGCATGATTTAGACTAAGGAATTACTGCCATTAGGTGCTGTAGAGTCAGTTCTGACTCATAGTGACCCTGTATACAACAGAACAAAACACTGCCTGGTCCTGCACCATCCTCACAGTCATTGTTATGCTTGAGCCCATTGTTGCAGCCACTGTGTCAGTCCATCTCATTGAGGGTCTTCCTCTTTTTCACTGACCCTCTACTTTACCAAGTGTGATGTCCTTGTTTAGGGACTGATCCCTCCTGATAACATGTCCAGAGTATGTGAGATGTAATCTCACCATCCCTGCTTCTAAGGAGCATTCTGGTTGTACTTCTTCCAAGACAGATTTGTTTGTTCTTTCGGCAGTCCATGGTATATTCGGTATTCTTCGCCAACACTATAATTCAAAGATGTCAATTCTTCTTTGGTCTCAATATTATTAATGATGTAAGAATATGACTTTAAGTCTTTGTGAATCAAAATAAATTATACATTAGTATCCTTAGCGAATACAGACCATAAATATAGGTATTTTTCTACCAGTTTATGTTTTTATTCAAAAGCCATTGCTGTCAAGTTGGTTCCAACTCATAGCTACCCTGTAGAAGAGAATAGAACTGCCCCATAGGGTTTCCAAGGCGCAGCTGGTACATTTGAACTGCCGACCCTATGGTTAGCAGCTGAGCTGTTAACCACTGTGCTACCAGGGCCCCATGTCTATATTACATACAAAAAAAAAAAAAAAGATTTAACTATCTTTTGTCCAAGAATTAGTTTTTTAAGTAGACTTTAGTATATTGCACTATATTTTAGTAGAAGAGTTTGGGAGTACTCTTTTCAGTGAATGACCAGGATACCTTTGCACAAGTAAGGTAAATGTTCATATATATGCGCTTTGTTTCAATAAAGCAACTGCACAGCAGGTGCATTTTTTCAGTTCAATCATCTGGAGCAGGAGTTGGCAAATTAGGGCCAGCCCACAAACCAAGTCCAGCCCACTGTCTGTTTTTATAAGCTAGATGAACTTAAAGTTTTTGTTTTTTTCATTTTTAAAAGAAGATTAATATTTTGTGATGTGAAATTTTTATATGCATTCAAATTTCAGTATCCATAAATAAAGTTTGATTGGAACACAGCCCTACTCATTTGTTATATTTTGTCTGCGGCTGCAGTTGCATTCTATCGGCCAAATGAGTAGTTGAGAAAGAGACTGTATGTGGCATTCTCATCACTTTGCACTGCAGCTTGAAGCACTACAACCCTGTGGTGCAACGAATTGCTTTTATATATATTGCCTTTCTAGCCATAGTCTTGTAACTCCCACAAAATGATAGGGTAGGGCTATGCAGATAAGGTACTTGTGGCCCACCAAGGGGATTGGACGGTCTGCTAAAGCAACTAAGATGCATGGGACCATTGTGTGAGTGGGACTATGCAGATAAGTACATGGAACCCTTGTGGGGAATTGGCCAGTTTTGTCATCATACTAGGCTTAAAGTGAGCCAATCCCAGAGGTTGGGGGAGGACCTCACTACCATCAAGATGAACAGCCAGGGACTTCGGCAAAATGGCGCTCTAGGCAGAAGCACCACGCGGTCCCTCCACAGCAAAGATTTGAAAAACTAAGCCAAACAGAGAAAACAACAATTCTGAAACACTAAAACATCAAATGAAGAAATAAAGAACTCAGCCAAACAACAAATGGATGAGAAAACTGACAGAGAACGGAGAGCGAGGATAGATTCATGCAGAGGTCTCCTACCAGCTGACGCAGCATGGATCCACCATCTTGGACTCCT
>NW_004444103.1:478479-479388 GCF_000243295.1 Trichechus manatus latirostris
AAAAAAAAAAAGAATATTGACCTGAAAATCCTTCGAAGTGGTAAAGCACAGCCTGACTCTTCCAGATAATGTTTATTACAAAAAACAGTAACAATTCTGGCAAAGGGAGTCCTGAGGGATGGAAACTGAGTGCAAGAACCTGAGGGCACCAAGGTAATATGCCAAACAGTACCCTCGGGAGCAGGAAGGAAGGAAAAGGAGGCCTTCAATGCATTCCTCCAAAGAACTCTTGCTCAGAGTCAGCCCAGGGAAGAATACACCACTACATGCCTGTGGATGTTAATGCATATCTTTTCTGTATTTTTGTGTTATTTTCCTTCACTTAAGAGAGAAATAATTCCCTAAGAATATCCTAGTAACTTCCTATGGGTACCTGCACTCAAAAATCAATACGTGAAATATTTCACATCAAGTTCATATTGAGGGTAAACTGTTTCACTATCAAGTGAAACTGGTGGTAGAATTGATGGTTGTTTTATTTTTGTTTTAAGTACTAAGGAAATGTTCGTGTGTAAAGATATAATGCTAACATCAAAAATGGAAATGTCAATATTGTTAATTGGCCGTTTTAAAGATTTAAAATGATTCAGACTATTCTAGCTAATGCTGACATTTTTCAGATATTGGACTTCAGGAACATAACACATTCCAAATCAAGTAAATAATTTAATGTCTGTTATTGTTGGCTCTGGTGAAAGAAACTGAATCAAATATTTCAAGAAACAAAGTCAGTATCATTTATTAGAAGTGTTTTAGATTTTCTGAAATCCCCTTAGTTTTATATTAGAAATCTTTCATCCAAGAAGGAATTTAAAATAGATATTCACGAGTTGTTGACTTGTTTAGTCATAATTTTAAAAGAAGAAGGGGGAAGAGTTGGAATCGATTTGACGGCAATGGATTTTTTTT
>NW_004444103.1:480888-482729 GCF_000243295.1 Trichechus manatus latirostris
TCACATTACTTAACTGTCTGTCTCTCTGTAAAATGTAAAATTTTTGTGAAGAGCTGTGAAGAGCCAATGAGATAAATTATGTAAAATGCCTAGCCCATAAAAGGCACTGAATATGTGAACAGATATAGTTAAGTGCTTATAAAAGTTATATTGGGGCTGCTTTTTCCTGAGGGCTTATGATGAAGCTAGAAGAGACTGAAAGACCAGGGAGCAGAGTAGCATTTGACAGACTCATAGAGCTGAAGGAAGAGCGAGGAGTCCACATAGAACAGGAAGAGCACTTAGTAAGCAAATAGTAACGTAACTGGACTGTTCCAGGCCTGCTCAGCGCAGCCATACAGACACAAAATGGGTGAAAGCAAAAGAATAAGCTTTATTTGGTTGGCCAAGCAAAGGAGCACAACTGGGACATGCGTCACCAAGATGGTTCCCTGAACAATGGCCGAAACAGTATTTATTAGGGGAGGGGTCCTGGGGAAAGGAGCAAGGTTGTTGATTGGTCTGGCCCTAAGAAGACATTCCTGGGGTGGTTCTATTGTCTGTGCTTGCTCAGTCCAAAAGGAGGGTCTCTAAAACTGGATCTTAGGCTCGGACTCTTTGTTTCTGAAAAGTCTTCCCCCAATCTTAGGCCGCGAAAGTTTGGTTCCGTCCAGCAGGAGAAAAGTTCCAGGGTCACCCAGAGGACAGAGTTGATGGTTCTGCTCATGTCAGGTGGGCCAGGTTTGGTCTTAATTGGTTCTGTGGTCTGCAGACCCCAGCCTCTTATTTTTCTTATATTGGGCAGGAAGTTGGCCAATTGCCTAAAAACATCTGGAGAAACCAGTTAGAAGGGGAGGTGGCTCATGGTACTCTGCGTACAAGTTGGGGGTTGGTAATGGTGCCCAGAGGCTGGGGTCTCAGTAACATTGTAGATAAATACCACAAAATATCAGTAACTATATTAAATGTGAATCTATGAAATGCTCTAATTAAAAGAAACCATTTGTCAGACTGAAACAATAATAAAACTCAGCTGTATGCTGCTTGGAGCTCTGGTGACACAATGGTTAAGTGCTACAGCTGGTAACCAAAAGGTCAGCAGTTTGAAACCACCAGCCACTCTTTGGAAACCCTATGGGGCAGTTCTACTCTGTCCTCTTGGGTCACTATGAGTCGAAATAGACTCAACAGCAACAGGTTTGGGTTTTTTGATTTTGTTTTTATATGCTACTTACAAGACAGTTGACAGTGATACGAGTAATGGAAATTCTTATACACTGCTAGTAGGAGTGCAGAATAAAACAACCAACTTTGCAGAATGATTCAGTGTTATATCTTAAAAGTAAACATAAGCCTACCCTTTGGTATAGCAATTCCCACTACTTGGTATATACCAAAAAAATGTGAGTATACATTTTTTCATAACAAACACTGGAGAGGGAGAAAAGACTATAGTTCCTGAAACTAGAATCAGGCCTACCTGGGGCAGGAGGAAGAGGGTAGATTTAGAAGAGAGCAGGGCAGGAAGTGCCTGTGATGTTCCATTTCTTGACCTCAGTAGTGATTACATGAAAATGCTACCTTCATGATAAGCTATTGAGCTGTATAGTTATTGTTTGTTATTTATCTGCAATAAAATAACTTTACAATATAATTATTAAGTTGATGGTCTTATTGAAAACTGCAGAAAAAAAGAAAAAGTTATTGCTAAATCAGGACATGTATTTTGAGTTGCCTGGTAAGAGTGGGGATGATGGTTATTACTTGTTTTATTTTGTTTTGTTTCCACAGTAGAAACTCTCTTGCCCGATAAAAGATGACACATTCAGACAAGAGTTCCAAAACCCGTTGCCACTGAGTCA
>NW_004444103.1:483902-484987 GCF_000243295.1 Trichechus manatus latirostris
TTAGTGCTGTGTGAACCAATGCTTGTGCAAAGTAAGTGCTCTAGACTTCTGGTACTCATTACATCACCAGTTGTGAAACATTCGTTTGTCTTAAAAGCCAGATGTTAGAGTGGTTAAGCCCTTGGGATTTGGAATCAATTCTCTGGGTTTAAATAATTAATACTTACTTTTTATGTGGCCTCAGAAAAAAAGTATTTAACTTTACCTTTTTGGATTCTTCTCTCTGTAAAATAGAAATAAACACCTCAGAATTTGTTGTGAAAATTTAATAATGTAGAGTGTAGCATTTAGTAAATACTAAAGAAATGTTGGCTATTGTTCTTTTATGTTAACTTATTCTCTATGCATTCTGTTATTTTGTGGCAGATCAAATTTATCAACATTTATATTTTATTCTGCACTGGTAGATTTACAAAATCTTTTGAACTTCTTTCCTGAATTGTTTAGGTAGATAAAGTGATCAATTAAGGTATATCGGTTGATAAATGTTTTCTGGCACTATAAATTCTGATAGGACAGGCATTGTGTTAGTTCACCTTCATTCATTATTAAGAAAATACCTATTATGAATGATAAGAAATTTAGGGGTAAATATAGCATTAGTCATATCTTGAAGGACCTTACAAGAAGATCTTAATAAGGATCTAATAAGAAAAGCAAGAGCATATGAACCTAATTAATAGAAGGAAAATATACGTGTATGATGATAGAAATTGATTCTAAAGATATAATAATCTGATAAGTCAGCCACTCTGTGGTTAGACAAAGAGATTCCATAACTATAACCCATTATTTATAAAAACCCTCTTGATTCTCCTCCAAACTCCAGGGCCCCTTCGCTTCTGGTTTCCTGAACTCTAACCTCCTGACTTGTCTTTTTAGCTTTTCCAACTATTTTAGCCCCATATCTTGCTTTAGTTTAGACATCACTGATTACCTTTGCTTATCCAGCATCTGTCCCCCCCCACCATTTTCTAATAATATCTTCCCTTATAGTGAAAAAGTAGAAGCATGAATTGCCTGAATAAAATGACTCAGTTTCCAAAGTAGAATTGTTGTTAGTTGTCGTCGAGTCGATTTCGACT
>NW_004444103.1:485565-488300 GCF_000243295.1 Trichechus manatus latirostris
CTCATAGTTTTTCTCTTGGTGATTTTTGCTCTCAACAGGACTGCCTCCAAGGATTTTTAGATGGAGGCACATAGTTCCTGGGTGGCACAAAGGGTTAAGTGTACAGCTACTAATGGAAAGTTTGGTGGTTTGAGTCCATCTAGAGGCTCTTCAGAGGAAAGGCCTGGTGATCTACTTCAAAAAAATCACAGCCATTGAAAACCCTATGGAGTACAGTTCTACTCTGAAACACATGGGGTTGTCATGGGTCAGAATCAACTCAATGGCAAATAATTTGTTTGCTTACATAGGTTTGAGAAGCAAAGCACAACAAATCTAATTTTATAAATCTGTTATTTAGACAATATTTTTATTGATGCAAAGAAGAGCTTAATGTGTTATTTACCTTCATGGAACACACAAGCATAATCCTGAGGTTTGGAATGCCCACAATTGATACACCAGTAGATTCTACATTCTGTATGGAGGTTCTTGGTGGTGGTGATGCACGTTCAGTGGGTCTGAAAGATCTTATTAAAATGCTATCTGGGGCTCATCCATAATGCTGTAGCTGGACTCAAGTAAGAGCAAGATGCCAGCAGTCCATTCCATTATAGCACATATTTCAGTTCATAAATCCCAGCTCTTTCTCTACTTGCACCCCAAAGGCTATCTTTCACTTCCTCACTAAATTCACTAGAGTGACATTAAACCATCCCATCCATCTTCCATCTGCCCCACCACTGATGTGATAAATCTACATTTCCCTCCTGAGAGTCTGCCACTTGATGGCCCTCCCTCTTTTGCAGTTACAACGGTCTCCCAGCCTCTTATGATTACAAATTTCTGATAATGCCCAAATCTGTGCAGCATAACCCATATAACTTATTAGCTTCTTTCAATCTCATTATAAGTGGGCCTTTCTTAAAAAGAAAAAAAAAAAAAAAGACCTTAAATGGGCATCATCCTGAAAGGGAAATGCCAACTCCTTTTGATGTTAAAACACACTATTCACTCTTCCTGATTATGCCCATTTATATTGAGAAGTTGTTTTAACCCAGGAAGGGAGTCTTGTCTTTGAATGCTGTTTTTAGTGTCTTAAGAGTCTTTGGAAAGTTTCTCTAGAGGTATTCTGGAAGTACAATATTTTTCTGATCCTAAGATACTAGGCTACTCTTTGGAAACCGTATGGGGGCAGTTCTACTCTGCCCTATAGCGTTGCTATGAGCTGGAATTGACTTGATGGCAACGGTTTTGTTTTTTTTGTTTTAAAAAAAAAAAAAATTAGTAAAGGACCCCTGCTGGCACAGTGGTTAAGAGCTTGGCTGCTAACCAAAGGTCAGCAGTTCAGATCCATCAGCCGATCCTTGAGAATCCTGTGGGGCAGTTCTCTTCTGTCCTATAGAGTTGCTGTGAGCTGGAATCAACTCTGTGGCAACGGATTTGGTTTTTTTGTTTTTAGATCTAGAGGACTAAAGGTGCATCTATCCCAGTTAAAGAGTAAGAGTGTTTGCCCCCACAACTATAATACTTTCCTCCATGTACTTTAAGTTTCATGATTAATTTTTCATGTTACTTGTTTACATGATTGTGTGAAGCTCTGTTATGCTTCTAAAGAAATATTATTTTTCTTAAGTAATGTGAATATCTGAGAGAAGAAAGATGATAATGCTACTGTGCAGAATTCCAGGATTCTAAAAAGTATATTTTTGACTTTATGTTTAAACCAGTTTTAAACTGAATATAGTTACTCCAGTTGACTTGTGTGTAGCCTAAGTTTATGTTCAGAAGTATTTTTCCAATATTCTATTGCTAAATCAAAGATAATAAAAAAAAGAGACATTTTTCAATGTTTTGAAGAGATCAAGTTGCTTTTCTTAAATCAAGGCAGTTTTCTCTGCCACAGGAAAATACCTGTTATTTGAAAATTGTCTATTTCTTGTGGAAAGATGCTTTTTTCATAGCCCAGTGCCTGTTGCAATGCCTGGCACAGAAAAGGTCATTATGTTTCTGTGGAAGCTAGGCCTGCCATTACTTCAGTGAAGCATATCAAGGCCCTGCTATGTGCTAGTTAACCTGTAAGAAACACCAGGTTAGAGGAGAGGTTGGATGTAAAAGAAACTAATTATAATACTAGATGACAAATATTCATGATTCTCTATGAAAGAGAGGTGCTGAAGAAGATGAAAAGAGGTAGAAGTATGTGTAAGGTCAGCCTAGAAAGGAGCAACCTCTTGAGTTTAACCTCTTGAGTGGTAGAATCAGTCAGTACTGGTAGTGAAAGCTGAAGCCTCTATTAGGGATTACCTAATGTTTTGTCAGCCTCCTTGCTTTAATCTTCCTCATAGACTTCCTCTGACATCCTTCCTCTTCTCATACTCATTGATATTTTCTTTTGACCCCATCCACCCTCACCATAATATCCATAAATAGTGAAGAGTATCAGTGGAATGAGCACAAACTGAGTTATAAAACCAGGGCATTAAGGAGCAACTTCTTTATTCTTGAAAAAGATAATTTTAGAAGAAATAAACAGTAGTCAATTTCACTGCCTAGAGCAAAGGCAGTGAACGGGAAAAGTGCATTCAAAATCAAGTAAATAGTATATATGAAGGTTAAGAAGACTAATTGTGATTAAGAGTATAGGAGGTGATTCATTATGGCTAGAACAGAACACAACAGGGAGTGTTAGGATACAAGGCTGGAAATGAAGTGGATGATGGAAAAGGTGTTTGAGTTTGATTCCATTGCCAGTG
>NW_004444103.1:490343-491474 GCF_000243295.1 Trichechus manatus latirostris
ACATGCCTGAACTGCTGATGCTTCTTTGACTTGAGTCAAGTGTTCTGCATTGTTCTGATGTCAGACTCCAAAGCAAATTGCCAAATCAGCAGTCTCCTGGGAGAGAAAACCCCAAACTCCTTGATAGACCAGCAAAGCTAAACCTCTGTTTGTGTTCTTATTTTTAAAACCTCAGTTAACAGATTTTCACTCAGATTCTATATTATCTAAATGTCGAAAAATGCTTGATTTGCAATTTCTGAGGCCTTAGAGACCCATCGCGTTTTTCTGCCTAGGTAGTTTCACATATTACACTAATCAGCCTCCTTGGGCCAATATAATTAGGCAAAATTTGTTGGTTCCTTTATTTCTTGGCCTCCTCCCCTAGAATCATTTTACTTTGAAGTTTATTTTGTTGATCCAGCATTAATATTTAAACAATAAATACAAAATTTCTAGGAGAATTCGTTAAGGAATGTCTACAAAGTACTTTTAAAAACCTATGACAGATGCGATATACAGTGTGGAGGGAGAAAGGAGGTATCAGGAGTCAGCAAGATTAAGCCAAAGAAGACATGGTGATCAATAGAGTGACAGTCAGACAGATATATAAAAAAAAAAATTATCCAATAAGACTTGTTAAATGCATCTAATAATGATCTTGACAAACCCCTGCTTAAAGGCTCTCAACTTCTCCCCAGACCCTTCCTTAATATGGCTTATAAGACTCTCCAGTATCCTTACTGCCTCTCCTGTCTCACCTCTGGCCATTCCACAAACATTGAGCTGTAGTCAAGTTAGCCTTCAGTTCCTCAAATGTACCTTGTTCTCACAGGCTGACTCCTGTTTAAGATATGCTTTGACTTCCAGGTAAGATGGCGCTATAGACAGAAGCACTACACCATCCCTCTACAGCAAACATCTGAAAAACTGAGTCAAACAGACGAACTTTAATCCTGAAACCCTAAGCATCAAATGAAGAGGTGAAGAATTCAGCCAAGCACCGAATGGAATAAGAAACTGACAGAGAACAGAGAGCGAGGAGAGGTACACACAGAGGTCCCGTATCAGCTAACGCAGCAAGGATCCGCCATCTTGGACTCCTATCAGAGATCGACGAACAGGGGGTATGAGAAAGCAGCTTCACGGAGC
>NW_004444103.1:505398-506297 GCF_000243295.1 Trichechus manatus latirostris
AAGTCTTCTCACCTTCAAGATCCTTCTCTCCTCCTTTCTTTCTTTGTTTCACCTCAATTCTTAAATGAGCAGAAATCTAATTTTTGCATGATTTTTTTTTAAAGTTTGGTTTCTGTGACTCACATACAGTATGAAGAACATTATGCCTAAATTTTGATACATGAGTCAGGGTCAAGTTATTTTACACAACATTTAATATTCTAATCCAGGGCTATGAACTAACACCTCAGCTTCGCCAGTGATCGTGGTTACAAGTGGGACTGGATAAGAGATGACCAGTGAAAGATCGATCCAATGAGATAATGCAGGAGAGAATGCTTTATAAGTCATAAATCACTGTATTAATATAAACATATTTCTGTGGTCTATGGACATCTTCCTATCACAGAAGAAATACGACAGTTTGAAATTGAGATTTGGTTAGTGGTAAAGGTAAGGAATGGCAGGGTTAGGATGAAGGGTATGATCACTATGGGAAAGCAAGTCAAGTAATGAAGAATGCAGGTTATTGGGAGAATTCTTTATGTGAATATTAAATTTTATTAAGGGTTACAACAGATGGTATTAGCATGAGTGCTGATGAGCCAGGAGCGAAGATCTTTATAGTATAAGGAGGAGATCAGTGACATAACTAGGAGGGGAATTGGATGGCATAGTTATTAGGGAGGAGTAGTGCTTTCCAATGTATTTATATTTTTTTAATCAAAACATCTATCTACATTTAATACTTCATCTATGAAGACTGTGTGGTACATGTTTTGGGGTTGACAGTGGTTGTATAGTAGCTCCATTAGGGCCCACAGTGAGTGGTCTATTTCCAGCAGGTAGAGAATGACTATACTATATCAAGCTCAATATGATATCCCAGTTAAATTCTGCTTAGGAGATCAGAGAAGGTG
>NW_004444103.1:507908-524959 GCF_000243295.1 Trichechus manatus latirostris
TGCGGTGCAAGAGAATAAGAAGAGAAACTTCATTTAGGCTGGGAGTGTGAATAAAGGACTTTGTGAGGAAGCAACAGTTATACTAAGACCTGAAGAATGAGTGAGAGTTATACAGATTAGGAGTAGGAAGGAAGGGTGATTAGAGGGATTAGTGTGAGCAAACAAGAAAAGAGTTGCCAGAGCAGTGGGAATAAGAGAGAGAGTGGCACAAGATGAAGTAGGAAAGAGAAAATGCAGCTCTTTCCCTTCCATTGAATGTACTTTTATTACATTCACAGGAATCAGGTATGCCCTTCCATCCTGAGCCTTTTCTGCCAATTCCCTGTAGTAACTGTAAGACTAGAGTTAATTTCTTACGTAACAATGCCAACTTAGCATAGTTTATTATCCTTATTCTATGCACTCATATAGAGAAAATTGAGTTTGTTATTACTGTGATGTAGGAGAGTACTTCCTAATTGGCAAATTATTAAATTAGCATTATCATCATCATTATTGATCTTTAATTGTTACATATTCTTAGAACCTTATATTTATGATTCCATCTATAGAGTTGGTGATAAATGAATTCCTAATTAAGGTATCAGGCAATTTACTTATGAATGAATGAAATAATAGAAATGAAAACCTAAATTGCTGTGGAAATTCCATATATAAAAGATCCTATAGCAGATCTTTGAAATGTTAGAAATACTAACCAATTACTTTTTTGTAAGTTTTGTCCTTCTTTTATTGGACATCTTATTATATATTTTCAAGTACAATATACCTTTTTTTGGTTATAGTGGAACATAGAATACAGAGTCCTATAGCAAGCAGAAAAATGGTACTGAGAGTGGAACTCATCAGGAGGAGGTATCTAGGTAGAGGTGTCATTTCTATATCACTGAATCTGTGTAAGCAGATGAGATCCCCAAGGGAGGGAATGCAGAGACTGCCTAATCTAGAGAAGAAGAAACCCATTGCAGTTCATTGCAGAAAGAAGTGAAGAAGGCAATCACAGAAATGGGGACATCCCCAGAGGTCCACATGGAAGTTGAGCTTCAAGACAACAGGGATATCCCAAAGAACACATTCAATAGTGCTGTAGTCAATTTATGCACTTCTTTGTCTGTTAGTGGAGGGAGAAAAACTGAAAAATGCCCACTGGATTGGATTAAAAGAAAATTTCTGGTGCTCTTATAGACATAACTTTCCAGGGAGACAAATCAAAATGTAGATACACCCATATCTGAGTATTTATTTAACTAGATCAGTTAATATGACACGTATTATACACTAGCTAACAGAACACTCGCTTTGCCTATAGACTGTAAAATGGCTTTAGGATTCTTGGCCTGTTATCAAAATGACATATTAAAATTTCCAGACTCAAAAGCAGCAATGATAGATTAATGAAGAGGAAATTTGGTAGCCCAAACACAATTTTTCTTTGAATGTCTTTGGTATTGCTGCTCTTATTAAGATGTTTGCAGCTCATGATAATATATTTTTTTAAACAAGAAATGAGTAAATTTTAAAGACTGCAGTTGCCTTATGATGATTCATTCTCTAAGAGCATAAAACACACATGCTATGCTTAACACAAGAAGTCCTGGTAGCGCAATAGTTAAGCACTTAGGGGCTAACCGAAAGGTTAGTGGTTGGAACCCACCTAGTGGTTCCTCAGGAGAAAGACTTGGCAACCTACTCCTGTAAAGATTCCAGACCAATCAAAACGGTTGCTGTCGAGTTGATTCTGACTCATAGCAACCGTATAGGACACGATAGAACTGCCCCATAGGTTTCCAAGGCTGTAAATCTTTACAGAAGCAGACTGCCATATCTTTCTCCCACGAGGTGGCTGGTGGGTTCTGACCGCCAACATTTCAGTTAGCAGCTGAGCGCTTAACCGTTGTACCACTAGGGTTTCTCTGTAAAGATTACAGCCTTGGAAACCCTATGGCGCAGTTCAACTCGGTTACATGGGGTTGTTCTGAGCTGAAATGGACTCAACAGCACCTAAAAACAATGTACTTAACACATCCGTATATTTTTTGAGAATCAATTTTAGTTAAACCTCCTGAATCTTGATAACTCAATTTTAGGTGTAGTTTTGGAATGTCCTTATGTTCTTTGATAAGTAGCCTCAACATACTTATTTTTTAAGAAAGACTGTCTCCACAAATCTTACAAGAATATCATATAGACCCTTCGGTATTAAAAGTTAGCTAAATTAACTCTACAGTGACTGAGGCCTGGATTTTCTCATTTATGAAATTAAGACTTGTCTGTTTTTAAACTATTTTCTACTGGACATTGCCCATATCATAATAATTTTCTGAAGTTAATATTAGGAGTCTGACCACATCAGTCTTCTTTATAATATCTGTCTTATCTTCCTAAACCAATAATCTCTTTTTAGAAAAATGGTTTCATTCCAGCTACTCCACATGCCCTAGAGGGGATCCCGTAGGGCAGTTAAGCTATTTGGAAGACAGTGAATCCATGGATGTGCCCAAGAGCCAAGTCACTTGTGTTAGCACTAGCTAAACCTTCAGGAGGGCCATTACCCTCAAGAAAGAAGATGCTATTTTATTTTTGTAATTTGGATTATCACTATTTCTGATTAATGACAGTTGCATATACTAGAAAAGAACTTAGTTGCATATACTAGAAAGATACAACTACTTATCAATAATGGTGATCTTTTAATAAGCCTATATTTCTTAACTCCCTACTTTTCCATTCCTTAATTCAGGAAAGCTGACAGCTCCTAGCAACTTGCACGTAGTAATCATGCCTTAAATTAGAAATCCTGATAGAGTCTGTTTAATATTGTGTTGCCATTTGAACTTGGTATTTTAACTAGTGACAAGTCTTCTCATGAATCATAGTGTGTTAGCTACTCAGACAGACCTTCTTAGATCTTTCGCCTAGCTGGCCCAGTTGATTACAGTTCTAATGCAAATAAGGTCATTAAACCCCCTAGAAGCCAGTTACCTCTGTTCTAAGGGCATAGTCTACACTGAAGTAATGGAACATTTTCTTATCATGTGTACCTTCAGCCTGAAGGCAAACTAGTTGAGAAAATGACTATAACAGAGCTCAAACCTAGCAGCACTAGTGAAAAGATACCTCAGCTCCAATATTCTTCTAATAACAGATGAGAAGACTATCTGTGGAGAAAAATAGGCTAGGCAAAGTTTCATTGTTTTGTACATAGAGTCACCATGAGTTGGAGTCGACTTGATGGCAGCTATCTATCTTTCTTTAGTCTTAGGAAAATTCAGGTTTCTTCATTTGCTACTCTCTGTCTCTCCTTGAGAAAATGAGGATGATTACTGAAGTGCTTCGTCTTAAAGAATTCCGTCGCCTTGCAATTAGAATTCCTTTGAGTGGGATTCAGTAAGAGATATCCAGGAGAAAGCTTAGTTTTCAAAATGTGCCTTGCTTGCATGGTGTTAGTATAGACCACTTAGAATCTGTTACCTTATGACCCATAGCTGCTCACTCCACGTTATCTAAATTCCATACCAATATGCAGTTCACAGCTACTTGCTTTCCAGTTTTGGTGCTTTCAGGATAATTCATTCTAAAGTGACAAGTAAGTACCTCTGACAGTGATTCTGGCTCTTCATCAGTCTATGACTGTGGAGCTCAATAGTGTGACAGAAGTCAAAGGCATAGAACAAACCTCAAACAGAAAAGCATGTGATTAATCTTAAACACATCAAGGTGCTAAGTTTTATCTGGAGATATCATCACATCTCCCATTAACTCTCTGTTTCTCCTTCCCAAAACACACATTGAGTTTTTGAAATATTCCATGAAACTTAGATATGTGAAGTGTACCATTTTTTAAAGGCTATATACTTACTAAATTTCTGCAGAAAAAAACAAAGTTAAGGCAGGAAAAATTCTGAGGCATTTTTAAAGAACATAAAACATCTGATTCAGTATAACTATCAAAAGATTTCTCAGGTTGAAGAGCTTAAATACAGGGCTTTGAACCAGTTCTTCATAGTTCAGTCATGGCCAAAGAAGTGAAACCGAAACAGACTCGAATTTTTAGAATTTGAGTGAGCTGGAATGGTAACAGGAACGGGAAAAATTATGGGTCAAAGCTCTGCCAGAAACTTAATCTCCCTCTTAGAAAACAAGGGCAGCGGATGCATTGAATAACATCCAAATTTCTTGCCCCTCGGATTTTGAGCAGAGTTGGAAACAGTGGTGTCTCACGCAAAGATGGTGTCCGACCTTGCCACTTTGAATGTGTGTCACTGGCCACAGTCCTGCCAGTAATCCAGTCTCACACATCAGGCTCCTGAAGGGACCCTGGTGGTGCAGTGGTTAAGAGCTATGGCTGCTAGCCAAAAGGTTGGCAGTTCGAATCCACCAAGTGCTCCTTGGAAACCCTATGGGGCATTTAACTCTGCCCTATAGGGTCACTATGAGTCGGAATTGACTCAGCGGCAGAGGGTTTGTTTTTTTTGGTATGCCTCTTCTGAGTCTTCCATTCCAGGGCTATGATCCATAATTTTTCCATCCCGGTTACTGTTCCAGATCGCCCAAATTGTAAAAATTCAAGTCTGTTCTGGTTTCACTTGGTCAGCCCTGACTGAACTGGTTCAAAGCCCAGCTTAAATAATATTAAATATAAATATATAAAATGTGTAGATCTTCTTGTATTCTTTGAGACGAGGAAGATGTAGAATGGAGAATAAAGACTTATGAGGTGTTTTAGCTTTATTTCCTTGCGTTTTTTTTTTTGTTTTTTGTTTTTTTTTTAACAGGGAGAGAGGGGCTGCCAAATTACTTAATTTGAAGGAGTGATACAAATGAAAGAACTTAAGTGGATGTTTTGGTACAACTTCTAGAAAAGGTAAACCCAACATGCAGGCACTGCTTTGCTAACCACAGAGGTCATCCCTGTGGCTAAGGGGGAAGCCAGCTTAAATTAATTCTTTTCATCACTGCCTCCCAGGATGTGCTTGTCAAAGAGATATTCTGCCAGGCGAGATTCCAGGCCCCATCTTGCACAAGTTGGTTACATAGTCACACAAGTCTTTAATAGATTTTACCTACTCATTCAGGTAATAAGCCTCAATGAAGTCACACAAATGAACGTCTTTTTTGTCAGTGACCAGTTTGTGCAGCTCCAGTAGTGACTGATTTACACTTTTTTCCAAGTGTAAGGCACACTCCATTGCTTTGAGCCTACTCTGCCAGTCATCGTAGTCTGGTTTGTTTATATGTTGAAGGAAGATTCTGCCTCCTTAGTTCTGCAACTTCATCGGTTTCTCAATATGTTCCCTCTCATGAAATTGGTGAAGAAAATATTTGGCATAAGTCTTCAAAGCTTTGTCACTGAGATCAAAATAGTAAGACTTGGACAAGTAGAAGTAGGAGGCAGAGAGCTCCTGGTTGACCTGGAAGTTGATGGTGGCCTCCAAGTCCTGGCTGTAGTTTTGGAGCACTTGCTAGTTGTAGTTCTGTTGCACCTGTTGGGGAACCCACTCATCATGGTGGCCATCATGGCTGAGGAGAGGCAGCTATTGCAGCTGCATGGTGCTGGAATTACAGTGGGGGCCTTGGGGTGTTCCAAGGGCTCTGTGAGGAGGTGGTGGCCCACAGGGGTCAATAGTCAGTGCCCTCCTAGCACTATTGAAGCAGGAAACAGCCACAACACTCTGCAGAGAACATTTATGACTTATATTTTAAATTAATAACATCATATAAAACTACCTGTAATCATTCTGCTTTGGAACTTGTGATTTTACATGAGGTGTATCAAATCCATGTCCTAACAGGAAACTGTTCAATTTGGAAAGAATATATTAGCCTATAATGAGATTTGGCTCATCTACATCCCTCTTTCTAGAACCATAAAATCTCAGGTCAAGTCTATCTGACTGCATTGAAAGAGTTTGTGCTTGCTTTTGACATGGCTCCCAGTAACCCTCACCTCCTGGTATTGACATTTTTGTGTAATTGCCTCCTCTTGAAAGTGGGCTGGATGTAGTGACTTGCTTCCAATGAATAGAATATTGCAAAGAGATGGGAAGTTACTTCTTTGATTACGTTACAAGAGACTGTGACTTGCTTATTGTTCCCACTCCTTTTTTTCCCTCTCACTTGCTGCTGCTGTTGTTGTTAGGTGCCTTTGAGTTGATTCCAACTCATAGCAACTCTACGTACAACAGAACAAAACAGTGCCTGATCCTGCGCCATCCTGACAGTCGGCGGTATGCTTGAGCCATTGTTCCGGCCACAGTGTCAATACATCTCCTTTAGGATCTTCCTCTTTCACTGACCTTCTACTTTACCAAGCATGACGTCCTTCTCCAGGGACTGGTCCCTCTGATAACATGTCCAAAGTATGTGAGACGTAGTCTTGCCATCCTTGCTTCTAGGGACGATTCTGTTGTACTTTTTCTAAGACAGATCTGTTTGTTTTGGCAGTCCATGGTGTATTCAATATTCTTCACCAGCACCATAATTCAAAGGCATCAATTCTTCGGTCTTCTTTATTCATTGTCCAGCTTTCGCATGCATACGAGACGTTTGAAAACACCATGGCTTGGGCCAGGTGCACCTTAGTCTTCAAGGTGACATCTTTCCTTTTTAACGTTTCAAAGATGTCTTTTACAGCAGATTTGCCCGATGCAATGTGTCTTTTGATATCTTGACTGCTGCTTCCATGGGTGTTGATTGTGGATTCGAGTAAAATGAAATCCTTGAAAATGTCAATCTGTTCTCCATTTATCATGATGTTATTTATTGTCCAGTTGTGAGGATTTTTGTTTTCTTTATGTTGAGGTGTAATCCATACTGAAGACTGTAGTCTTTGATCTTCATCAGTAAGTGCTTTAAGTTCTCTTCACTTTCAGCAAGCAAGGTTGTGTCATCTGCATAGCGCAGGTGGTTCATGAGTCTTCCACCAATCCTGATGCCCCTTTCTTCTTCATGTAGTCCAGCTTCTCTGATTTTTTGCTCAGCATACAGATTGAATAAGTATGATAAAAGGATATAACTTGACACACACCTTTCTTGACTTTAAACCATGCAGTACCCCTTTGTTCTATTTGAACGACTGCCTCTTGATCTATGTACAGGTTCTTCGTGACCACAGTTAAGTGTTCTGGAATTCCCATTCTTCGCTATATTATCCATAATTTCTTATGATCCACACAGTTGAATGCATTTCCATAGTCAATAAAAACAGGTAAACATCTTTCTGGTATTCTCTGCTTTCAGCCAAGATCCATCTAACACCAGTAATGATATCCCTGGTTCCACGTCCTCTTCTGAATCCGGCTTGAATTTCTGGCAGTTCCCTGTTGATGTACTCCTGCAACCGCTTTTGAGTGCTGTTCAGCAAAATTTTACTTGTGTGTGATATTAATAATATTATTTGATAATTTTTTGCATTCAGTTGGATCACCTTTCTTTGAAACAGGTATCAATATGGATCTCTTCTAGTCGGTTGTCCAGGTAGCTGTCTTCCAAATTTCTTGGCATAGACGAGTGAGCACTTCCAGCTCTGCATCCATTTGTTGAAACATCTCAATTGGTAGTCCATCAATTCCTAGAGCCTTGTTTTTCACCAACGCCTTCAGTGCAGCTTGGACCTCTTCCTTCAGACCATCAGTTCCTGATCATATGCTACCTCCTGAAATGGTTGAACATGTATTCCTTCCACCTTCTTTTGATGTTTCCTGCGTCATCTAATATTTCCCCCTTAGAATCCTTCAATATTACAACTCGAGGCTTGAATTATTTCTTCAGTTCTTTCAGCTTGAGAAATGCCAAGCTTGTTATTCCCTTTTGGTTTTCTAACTCTAGGTCTTTGCATGTGTCACTATGATACTTTATCTTCTTGAGCTGCCCTTTGAATTCTTCTGTTCAGCTCTTTTATTTCATCATTACTTCCATTCGCTTTATCTACTCAATGTTCAAGAGCAAGTTTCAGAGTCTCTTTTGACATCCATTTAGGTCATTTCTTTCTCTCCTGTCTTTTTAATGACCTCTTGCTTTCTTCATGCATGATATCCTTGATGTCATTCCACAACTCATCTGGTCTTAGGTCATTAGTGTTCAATGCGACAAATCTATTCTTGAGATGGTCTCTAAATTCAGGTGGGATATACTCAAGTTCCTACTTTGGCTCTCATGTACTTGTTCTAATTTTCTTCAGCTTCAACTTGAATTTGCATATGAGCAGTTGATGGTCTGTTCCACAGTTGGCTCCTGGCCTTCTTCTGACTGATGATATTGAGCTTCTCCATCGTCTCTTTCCACAAATGTTGTCGATTTGATTTCTCTGTATTCCGTCTGACGAGGTCCATGAGTATAGTTGCCGTTTATGTTTTGAAAAAAGGTATTTGCAATGAAGAAGTCACGGTCTTGCAAAATTGTCTCGTGTGATCTCTGGCATCGTTTCTATCACCAAGGCCATTTTTTCCAACTACTGATCCTTCTTTGTTTGCATTCCAATCACCAGTAATTATCAGTGCATCCTGATTGCATGTTCAATCAATTTTAGACTGCAAAAGTTGGTAAAAATCTTCAATTTTCTCATCTTTGGCATTTGTGATTGGAGCATAAATTTGAGTAGTAGTCGTATTAACTGGTCTTCCTTTTAGGCGTATGGATATTGTCCTATCACCAACAGCATTGTACTTCGTAATAGATCTTGAAATGATCGCTTTGATGATACATGCAACACCATTCCTCTTCAAGTTGTCATTCCCAGTGTAGTAGACTATATGATTGTCTGATTCAGAATGGCCAATACCAGTCCATTTCAGCTCATTAATGCCTAGGGTATCAATGTTTATGCATTCCATTTCATTTTGACAATTTCCAGTTTTCCTAGATTCATACTTTGTGATTCCAAGTTTGGATTATTAATGGGTGTTTGCAGCTGTTTCTTCTTATTTTGAGTCATGCCACATCAGCACATGAAGGTCCCAAAATCTTGACTCCATCCACGTCATTCAGATGAGCTCTACTTTGAGGAGGCAGCTCTTCCCCAGTCGTATTTTGAGTACCTTCCAACCCGAAGGGCTTATCTTCCGGCACTTTATCAAACAGTGTTCTCCTGCTATTCATAAGGTTTTCACTGGCTAATTCTTTTCAGAAGTAGACCACCAGGTCCTTCTTCCTAGTCTGTCTTAGTCTGGAAGCCCAGCTGAAACCTGTTTATCATGGGAGGCCCTGCTGGTATTTGAATAAGGTGACATGTCTTTCAGCGTCACAGCAACATGCAAACTCCCACAGTATGACAAACTTACAGACATATGGGGCTCTCACTTGCTGGCTCTGATGAATCCAGCTGCCATGTTCTGAGCTGTACTATGCAGGGACCCAAGTGGCAAGCAACTGAGGTGGCCTCCAGTCAACAGCCAGGGAAGAACTGAGATCCTCAGTCCAATGGCCTGAAGTAAACTGAATCCTACCGAAAACCACTGAGTAAACTTTGCCAGTAGATCTTTGAGATGACTGTGTCCTTGTTCAATACCTGGAAGACTGAGAGAGACCCTGAGCTGGGCGACCCAACTAAACCATGCTTGAGTTCCTAGGCAACAGAAGCTGTAAGATAATAAATGTTCTTTTAACCTCTAAGTTTTAGGCTAGTTTGTCTCATAGAAATAAATAACTAATATACATTCCAGTAAACTTTCCTAGTGGATATTAATCACCCCCATACCTGAATGATGCCACTCATTTTTGGAATTAACCACAAATTGTCTTGTACTGCTTACTTAGTATTAATTGGTTATTTTCAAATGATGTTGTTGTTCTGCAGAGCCCTAGGAGTGTGTGTGTATGAATGTGTGTGTCATGTGGATGTGTGTTTGAGGGGAAAGTTCAAATGAGGAAGTGGAGTGGGCCAGGCTGTGGGTCTCTTTCCCTCTACCTTAACTAAAACAATTCCCCTTTTACCTGCTACTGTGTCTGCATTTGGTATAATGTTTAATTGGGAGGGGACTTTGCTATTTTTAAAAGTTCGAAAATTGCTGATAAATGTTTCACGTAATTATGTCTTGTTCACCACTAAACTTAATAGAAGGTAAGCTTTTTAAGGACCAAGATCTATTAGATATTTTTAGATAGTCTGAGATTTTTCCTTTAGGGATCCAAACCTAAAGTGTCCAGCCTCGAATTCTTAGAATACACTTTATAAATATGCTCAGTCAAGCAAAATATAACTAGATAGCCTGCAAATCAGTCAACAGCATTACCATTTTACAGCTCGAGAATGTGATTCACATGACAGTAAATTTAGGGGATAAAATGGACTCTATGCCTGAATGACCATTTAAACCATAAAATAATAGACTCAGAAGTTAAAGAAATCATAAAGGTCATCATCACTTAAAATGCTTACCTGATGATTTAACCTTTTAAACTCTTAATCAGTTTGCTATTATGTTCTTGAAAAATTCTGTGGTAATGAACTAGATTTTTAAAAAGCAAGGTCCTTACTTGGATTGTGGATATTATCCCTGGAAATTCAGAATTTTGGCGCCTATGTCCTCAATAAGAACTCGGTAAATTTAATATAAAGCCACTGCTTGGGGAAGTAAAACACTCTGACTTAGTACATAGGGTACAACACAGTTAGCACTCATTCATGCTTTTATTTTCCTCCACTACTCACACCATTTTTCAAAAATGTTGTACTCAACTACTCTTCTCTACTTTCTCACCCTTCCAGGAATTACTCAACACTCTGCCAGTGTCTTCCACTTATATTATTCCACTGAAATTGTTCGTGCTATGGTTAACTATGATTTTATATTACTGTATTTATTCTTAAAACTCTATTTTCTGTTTCAAAATGTAGAAGATCAAATCATCAAGATGTACTTGATTAGATATTGAAAGTAAGAGGAAGTGAGGGTCAAAAGTAATTCCTAAATGCTTAGCTGTAATAATTTGGTTACTACTGTCTCTTTTTCTCTGACTCCAAGGAAAATTCTAGAATTGTTTGCTGAGATTCTTTTCCTCCCCTTACTTAATAAATCTTAGACCTTGTTGTGTTAACTGAGGTATTTTGTAGAGAGAGATGGTTGCTGAAGAGAGAGGAAAATTAGTAGAAGCAAAGGAAAGAGTGAGAGGGGATAAAAAGAAAAAAAGGAGTTTTGATGGAAAGTTGAAATTGACAAGTGTTGAGAGAAAGGCCTGAGGACAGCTGTGGTATGTAGGAGACTAGATAGCAGTTGTAATAATGAAAGAGATGTTGGGTAGTATGTGTTTTCACTTGTCCCCCCTTTAATGTTCTAAAAGAAATACCAAGGAAAAATGAAAGGTGAAGATTACTGTTTTTCATCAGGTGCACTATATATTCTTTTTATGTCATGTAGGTTGGAACTTGTAGGATTCCAAGACATATTTTGGTAACAAATTATCTAATCATTAGACCAGGGTAAGAGGTGCTGTTCTCCTTGGTCCTGTGCTTTGAGGTGTCCCTACTTTTGCCTTCTCTGGTCACTTGCCTCCCCACAGGGCAAGAAGGCTATAGGACTAAGATAATGGACCACACAGAGCCCTGTCCAATTGTTATCATGCTCCACCTTGCGGAAAGTGGTTGTCACAATTTGTATGGGCCAAGAAGTGGCAAGTGCAACTCTTTTTGGAAGGAGGTAAATGGGGGTTAGACACAGGGTTCAGGCCACATGCATGCATGCCAGACCCTTTGTGATGTGGATTGGAGTCGAGATGGGAGGAGAAGGGAGAATGGTCCATGAACCCAGGAGCCAGAGGTCAGGGGCTGGATCTCCTCATACTGCCATTCTGGAATGGAACTCTGAGTAATAAAAAGATTCTAAATTCACAGGGGATTCTTATTGTTATTTGCTTGTTTATTTGTTTAGTGACCGGTTGGATTATTTTAGTGACGTCTGTCTTCCTCCCTCCCCTCCAGTGTTAAGGCTCTGATGTTGCTCCTTAGAGAGGAGCCACTTTGTGTACGCTCACGGTAGCCCTGAAATAGCAGTGGTTTTGGCAGGTCTCTCTCAGTCTATTTCCCTGACCCCATTCTGCTGTTAAGATCCACTAATTGCCAGCTGATTGCTCTGTTGGTTTCAGCAATGCCCTGAGGCATAAATTAAGGAGCCCTGATTGGGATTTCGAACCTGCCAGCTGCTCCACGGGAGAAAGATTTGGCAGTCTGCTTCCATAAAGATTTATAGCATTGGAAATCCTATGAGGTCACTAGAAATTGGCTCGACCACAGTGGGTTTGGTGGGTGTTTGGAAGCATAAATTGCTCCACAGACTGATCCAATCAAATTCAAGTCCTTTGTAGAAATAGTTCCAGAGGTCTGTTTGTTCTAACCCCTGGAGGGCCCCTTCTAGTTATCTCTTTCCCCAGTTCTCTCCAGCCTACAGTTGAGCATGTATCCTCATTGAATCTACAGATCTTCTCCCAGTGGCCTTTTCACTACAGGGCCTGTGAGTTATTATTGGATATGGGTCTAGAAATGTAAGAGGAGGATGAACAGAAGAGTTTGGAATTTATTCTGTTAGCTATGAGTAGCTATTAGGGGTTTTAAGCAGAAGTGAGATAGAAGCAAATTTGTATTATAATGTTTTTAAAAATTATTAAATAAGCTGATGCAAATTTTCAATGTGCTTTAGTATCTACTGTGCCTCTCTACCTCTGCCCTGAGTTCCACTGATTCTAGATCATCATTTAATATGAGAGAAAAGAATAAAGAGGAGAGACAACAAGCGCTGTCTTTGCTGTGTATTGTGTTAATGCTCTTAAGTAAAAATGACATACTTTGGAAAAGATGGAAAGTAGATGATAAAAATGAAATAGACCATCCCGTTAGCCAGCCACATCTGGGAAATGCTGCGTAGTATATTTCTGTCTTGGATATTAACTGTACATTAGCTTAAAAAAGACTAGGGAGTACTGAAGCAAAGAAACTTGTTTAACTTTGCTTATCCATTGTTCTCAAACCTATTTATCATTAGGGCCTTTTTTTCCAAATAACGTCTATAAACCACCCTGCAGACAGCTTTGTGATGAAACACAGTTTAAAAATCAAGAATATTGAAAGATTTTTAAAAGGTAAATGACAAGCTTCTTGCTCATGAAATATTCATGCTTCACTAAAAATGGAATGTAAATATGCCTAATATTAATCTAAGGGAAATAGTTACACCTTTGGGGAAAATAAAGAAGCAACATATCTTTGGAGCTGTTGAAGAGAAAACGAAGGAAACTATTGGGACATTTATTTGAAAATCTTTAATAGCATTCAGTTTTGAGCATTTGGTGATGAATTAATTTTCAAATTTGTTCCAGAATTTTTCAATGACTGAGGAATGAGTTGAGTGTTTAAGTGTAATTATTTTACATCCCCAAAAATGCAATGTGACTATGAAGTAATTGGGTGGATTTTGTATGACACAAAAGCTAATCCTGAATTTATTTCAAAGAAAGGATTAAAAAAAAAATAAAGCCTTTGCAAAATATCAGTAATCATTAGTACCAGCATATTCTCTCTCAAAGTAACTGCTCTGAAAGACAACATGTAAGATTTGCTTATTTGAAAATTAATCCTGGAGATTTCTGAATCAAGATAAGAGAATAAATGGAGACAAACGCTACTCTTCTTCCATACCCAGGGACAACACAGAAAGTACAAAAAATGCAGGGAAAAACTTATAAATGAGGTAACAAGGTGTTTGTCACTACCCCAAGCCTCATATTATAAAGCACGTCTAGCTAAGAAGATGAAATCTGAATCTCAAGGGTCCTCTTGAAAGGCAGCATGTGCAACTCAAACTTTAAGAAGGTTGTGGATTTCCCCAAAATAAGAGCCCTCAACTATCTACTGAGTAGAATGCCATGATCCTGGTTATGATCCTGTAGGATCATAAACCAGCATGAATGTAGTAAGAAGTGTCACTGGAGATCTCAGTGTGACAACACAGACCAGCAGGGAAGGTGAGATTGAAGCAGTACTCAGGACCATATGCCATTTCCTTTGTTTACAACCCAGTCCCCTGGTGAAGAGAGACTGTTGAATAAGAATCACAGTAAAGGAAGAGAGATAAGGTATGTTGTAAGGATCAAGAGCCTAAATACAAAAACTGAGGAGAAACCCATCCACCAAATAAACAAAAAAAAAAGAGTTCATGAGTGTGTTCTGAGAAGAAGCTGCACAGGGATGCAGATCACTCCTATCAGCTAGTACTACAAGTGAGAAACATTTTTATTATGATGAAAATAAGTCTAACTCTAATCTAGTATTGTGCTTAATGGTCAAACATTTGAAATAACCCTATTAATAATAGAAGAAAAAAGTCATAACTATTGTCACAGTTGTTTAATTTTTCCTAGAAGTAATAGCATGATTTTAAAAGATAAAGAATATAGAAGCATAGAAATTGAATAGAAGAAAGTAAAATTGTGTGCCTGGAAAATTCAAAAGAATCAACTGGAAAATTATTCGAAATGATTAGAGTTTAGTGGGGTTGTAGGTTAAAAATTACCCTGCAGAAATCAATACCTCTCATATGTGCAAATAGCAAGAAATTAGAAAATATATTTAAAGAAGAGAGTCTGTTACAATAACATCAAAAAAAAAATGAATTACCTAGAAATAAACATAACCAGAAATGAACAAGGTCAATATGAAGAAACCTTTAAAATGTTCCATAGGAACATGAAAAGAAGCCTTGAACAAATGGAGAGACATATCATGTTCTTGGAAAAGAACACTCAGCATCCGGAAGATATCAGCTTCCTTTAAGTAAATGTAAAATATAATCCCATTAAAAATATCAATAAGATTTTTTAACTTTATAAATTAATTCTAATGATAATATTTAAATATAAAAGCAAAGAGTACCCAAGAAAAGTCTGAGTCTCCAGAATGGTGTGGGGGGAGTATCCCCACCAGATATTAAAACATGATAAAGCTAGTTAAAACAGTGTGGTATCAGCACATAAACAGATAAATGAAACAGAAGAGATGGGAGAATGAAAAGACAAACTACAGACTGGGAAAAAATATTTGCAAAGCATATTGCAAGGCATATATGTCATGACATATATATGTAATATATAAGATAATGATGTAAGACATATATGTTTTTGTATATATTAAGAAGCCCTGGTGGTGCAGTGGTTAAAGCACTAAGCTGCTAACCAAAGATTGCTGGCTTGAACCCACCAGGCACTCTGGGAGAAAGATGTGACAGTCTGCTTCTTTAAAGATTTACAGCCTTGGAAACCCTATGGGGTGAGTTCTACCCTGTCCTATAGGGTAGCTCTGAGTCCAGATGAACTCAATGGCAATGAGTTTGGTTTTGGTGGTTACATATATTATATATCGTATATAAGATAAAGAACTTGTATACAGAATAAAGAAATATCAAAACTCAGTAACAGATCTAACCACCTGGTGACAGGATGTTAGAGCTTAAAAGTGCCAATAATCAAACTAGCCCACACAACCAGCCTATTTGGGCATATCAAAACAAAACAAGAAGCTAGGGCACAGTAAGCAAACATAAAATAAATATAACTTAATGATGGCTTAGAGACAACAGTCAATATCAGATCACGTAAAGAGGCAGACCATGTTGGCTTCAGCAAGCTCTCAAAATAATAAATTTTCCAGAGGAAGAGAATTTCTTAGAATTAGCAGAGGCAGAATACAAAAGATTAATATACAGAACTCTTGAAGAGATCAGGAAGGAGTTCAGGCAAAATGCAGAAAAAGCCAAGGAACACAGGTACAGAGCAATCAAGAAACTTAAGAAGGTTATTCAAGAGCACAATGACAAATTTAATAGGCTGCAAAAATCTATAGAGAGCCAGCAATCAGAAATCCAGAAGATTAACAATAAAATTTCAGAATTAGACAACTCAATAGAAAGTCATAGAAGCAGAATTGAGGCAGTAGAAGTTAGAATTAGTGAGATTGAAGATAAAACACTTGACAAAAACTTATTTGAGGAAAAATCAGATAAAAGAATTTTAAAAAATGAAGAAACTCTAAAAATTATGGGGACTCTATCAAGAAAAATAACCTACGATGATCAGAATACCAGAACGGGGGGGATAACAGAAAATACAGAGAGAATTGTTGAAAATTTGTTGGCAGAAAACTTGCCTGATATCATAAAAGATGAGAAGATGTCTTATCTAAGATGCTCTTCAAACCCCACATAAGGTAGATCCCAAAAGAAAGTCACCAAGACATATTGTAATCAAACTTGCCAAAACCAAAGATAAAGAGAATTTTAAGAGTGACTAGGGATAAACAAAAAGTCACATACACAGGAGAGTCAATAAGACTAAGCTCGGACTACTCGGCAGAAACCATAGAGGCAAGAAGGCAATGGGATGACATATATATATAAAGCCTTGAAGGAAAAAAATTGCCAGCCAAGAGTTATATATCCAACAAAACTGTCTCTCAAATATGATGGTGAAATTAGGGCATTTCCAGATTAACAGAAGTTTAGGGAATTTGGAAAAGCCACACCAAAATTATAAGAAATACTAAAGGGAGTCCTCTAGTTAGAAAATCAATAACATCAGACAACAACCCAGGATTAGAACACAGGACAGAGCACCCAGATATCAACCTACATAGGGAAGTCACAAAAATAAATCCAAGCTAAAACACTGAAAATAGGGAAACAGAGATGTCAATATGTAAAAGATGACAATATTAAAACAAAAAAGAGGGACTAAAAAGTGTAGTCAAATTTTTCATATGGAGAGAAAGTCAAGGCAATATAAAGAAATAAAAGACTGGTTTAAGCTTAGAAAAATAGGGATAAATATTAAGGTAACCACAAAGGAAACTAACGATCCTACACATGAAAATAAAAAACAAGAAAAATATAAAGACTCAACAAATACAAAATCAGCAATGAAAAAGATGGTAAGAAAATACATAAATAAAAACGACTCAGCACAGAAAATTAAGCGGAACAAAGGAAATGTCAGCAACACACAAAAAAAGACATCAAAATGACAGAACGAAACTCATACCTACCAATAATTAACGCTGAATGTAAATGGACTAA
>NW_004444103.1:526117-570268 GCF_000243295.1 Trichechus manatus latirostris
TTACAGTAGCCCCCAAGAAGATAAAATACTTAGGAGTAAATCTTACCAGAGATGTAAAAGACCTATACAATAAAAACTACAAGACACTACCGCAAGAAAACAAAAGAGACCTGTTTAAGAGGAAAAACATACCTTGCTCATGGATAGGAAGACTCAACATTGTGAAAATGTCAATTCTACCCAAAGTGATCTACAGATACAATGCAATCGCAATCCAGATTCCAATGGCATTTTTTAATGAGATGGAAAAGCAAATCAACTTCATATGGAAAGGGAAGAGGCCCCGGATAAGTAAAGCATTACTGAAGGAGAGGAACAAAGTGGGAGGCCTCACACTACCTGATTTTAGAACCTGTTATACTGCCACAGTAGTCAAAACAGCCTAGTACTGGTGCAACAACAGATACATAGACCAATGGAACAGAATTGAGAATCCAGACATAAATTCATGAGCAGCTGATATTTGACAAAGGCCCAAATCTGTTAATTGGGGAAAAGACAGTCCCTTTAACAAATGGTGCTGGCATAACTGGATATCCATCTGCCAAAAACTGAGACAAGACCCATACCTCACACCATACACAAAAACTAACTCAAAATGGATCAAAGACCTAATTATAATACCTAAAACAATGAAAATCATGAAAAAAAATACGGACAATGCTAGTAGCCCTAGTACGTGGCATAAACAGAATAGAAACGATAAGTAACAATGCACAAACACCAGAAGAGAAACTAGATAACTGGGAGCTCCTAAAAATCAAACACTTATGCTCATCAAAAGACTTCACCAAAAGAGTAACCAGACATCGTACAGATTGGGAAAAAAAAGTTTGGCTACTATAAATCCGATCAGCATCTAATCTCTAAAATCTACAAGATCTATAAAATCTAAAATCAACCTCAACAAAAAAAGACAAATAACCCTATTAAAAAATGGGCAAAGGATATGAACAGGCACTTCACCAAAAAAGACATTCAGGCAGCTAACAGACACGAGGAAATGCTCATGAACATTAGCCACTAGAGAAATGCAAATCAAAACTACAATGAGATACCATCTCACCTCAACAAGGCTAGCATTAATCCAAAAAACACAAAATAATAAATATTAGAGAGATTGTGGGGAGACTGGAATGTAAAATGGTACAGCCACTTTGGAAATTGATTTGTTGCTTCCTTAAAAAGCTAGAAATAGAAGTACCATACGATCCAGCAATCCCACTCCTTGGAATATATACTAGAGAAATAAGAGCCGTCACATGGATGGATATATGCACACCCATGTTCATTGCAGCACTCTTCACGATAGCAAAAAGATGGAAACAACCTAGGTGCCCATTAGTGGACAAATGGATAAACACGTTATGGTATATTCACACAATGGAATACTACGCAATGATAAAGAACAACGATGAATCCGTGAAACGTAAGATGGATGAATCTGAGGTATTATACTGAGTGAATTTAGTCAGTCACAGAAGGACAAATCTTGTATAAGACCGTTATTCTAAGAACCCAAGAAAAGGTTTAAACACAGAAGAAAACATTCTTTGATGGTTATGAGGGTGGGGAGTAAGTGAGAGGGGTATTCACTAACTAGATAGTAGACAAGAATTATCTTAGGTGAAAGTAAGGACAGCACATACCACAGGGAAAGTCAGCACAGCTGGACTAAAGCAAAGCTAGGAAGTTTCCTGAATACAACCAAACACTTCAAGGGACACAGTAGCAGGGGCTGATGTCTGGGGACCATGGTTTCAGGGGACATCTCGGTTAACTGGCATAACAAAGTTTTTTAAGAAAATGTTCTGCATCCCACTTTGATGAGTGGCATCTGGGGTTTTAAAAGCTTTCGAGTGGCCATCTCAGATGCATCAATTGGTCCCAACCCACGTGGAGCAAAGGAATATGAAGAACACCAAAGACACAAGGAAAGTATTAGCCCAAGAGACAGAAAGGGCCACATAAACCAGAGACTTCATCAGCCTGAGACCAGAAGACCTAGATGGTGCCCGGCTACCACAATGACCGCCCTGACAGGGAACACAACAGAGAGTCCCTGACAGAGCAGGAGAAAAGTGGGGTGCAGAACTCAAAGTCTAGTAAAAAGACCAGACTTAATGGTTTGATTGAGACTTGAGGGACCCCAGAAGACATGGCCCCCAGCCTCTGTTAGCCCAAAACTAAAACCATTCCCGTGGCTAACTCCTCAGACAAAGATTAGACTGGACTGTGGGACATAAAATGATACTTGCTTCTTAGCTCAAGTAGATACATTAGAGTAAATGGGCAGCTTCTGTACAGAGGCGAGATGAGAAGGCAGAGAGGGTCAGGAGCTGGTTGAATGGACATGGGAAATCTGGGGTAGAAAGGAAGAGTGTGCTGTCACAGTATAGGCAGAGCAGCTAGGGTCACGTAACAATGTATGTATAAATTTTTGTATGAGACACTAACTTGAATTGTAAGCTTTCAGTTAAAGCACAGCAAGTAAAAAAAAATCAAAACTCAGTATTAAGAAACAAACAACCTAATTTAAAAAAAATGGATAAGCAATTGGAGCAGACACTTCACCAGAGAATATGTATTGATGGTAGTTAAGCTCATGAAAAGATACACATCATTACAGATTGTTCCCAGCTAAGAAAAGAAAAGAAAAAGAACAAAAGGCAAAAACAAAAAAACAAACTGGCTAGAATACTTGTTGTGGAAAAGTGCTTTATCAGAAGATTCAGTTAGAGAAGGAATTGAGATGATACTTCAACCTAATATTTCACTGTGAAGTGTGGAGTACTTTATTAAATATCAGATATCAAGACGTGCTTTTTGGCCCTTGTAACTTTGCTGATCAATGGTGGGGATACCAGCACGTTTCTTCACCATTTCTTCTTGAAATTGATTTTCAAGATCTTTACTTTTGTCTTCTCAAACCTTAACAGGGCACAACATTTTGCAAAACAACAAAGACCCTTAGCTTAGCTCAGGGTTCCAGTCTTCCCAATCTTTCTAAAATAATCCTTGCTGCCAACGGAGAACATACTGAAGAGAAGATAGTCCACCAAACAGTAACACACTACTAGAAAGGGGAACCTCAATCAGTGAAATGGGAGAGAGAATATTTTTGAAGAAATCACACTGTCAAGGTCACCTAGCAGAGGTGGCGAAGACTCTCCACCCAAAATTTGGTTTGTATGTCAAGATTGGTGATGTTATGTACGCACCAAGAAGGTATGAAAAGGTTTATTCCTCACATGTTGAAGCCCTCTGGAGAGAGAACAGGATCCCAAGTAGGTTCTAAAATGACTTGACAGAGAGCAGGGAGGAGCAGTTGGCTTGGGGTTTTATTGTGGTTGAAAGGGGTCTGGGGTAGACGTTCGCTTGTGTGGGCTAGGGGTTCAGGAGTTGTGTATTTCTTGTTTGTATCAAAGGAGGGACCACCCCGGGTTTCTTATCAGCATGTGTAGATGTGAGGCAGAAAGGGAATAGGGAATGGTGGGGCTTGAAAATTTTCAGCAGTCAAATATCAAAAATGTAATCAGATTCTTTATTATATCTATAAGCAAAATAGACAAAAATGGCAACATGATGATGATAATAAAGAAGATAATAAATATGGAGGACATAGAAGAAAGGACATAGGTATATGTTAAACAAACTTTTAATATGAAAATTGAAAGAATATGTAGCTTATATCCAGAAAAATTAATAGAGCTCAACCAATGCCAAGCTATATTCTGAGAAAGTTACTGAATTTCAAGGATAAAGAAACTATCAAGCATCTAGGAAGAAAATGCAAAATACATTCAATAGGGGAAAAAAATATAATTGACCTCATACTTTCCTACAGCAAATCCAATGCTAAATTATAAGTAGCACCATTTAATAAGTTATAGGGGAAAGAAAGTGTAGCCAAAGGAATATATCCCCAGCCAAGTTGCTATTCAAATAGAAGGACAATAAGTAAATTTTTTCAAGTATGTCAAAGTTAGGGAAGATGCATGAATGAGCCTTTCTTTAAAGACTACTGCATGTCCTAGAGAAATAAGAACCGTCACACAAAGACATATGCACACCCATGTTCATTGCAGCATTGTTCACAATAGCAAAAAGATAGAAACAACCTAAGTGCCCACCAACAAACGAATGGATAAATAAACTATGGTACATACACGGAATACTGTGCGACAATAAAGAACAGTGATCAATCTGTGAAACATCTCACAACATGGATGAATCTGGAGGGCATTATGCTGAGTGAATTAAGTCAATCACAAAAGGACGAACACTGTCTGATGAGACCATTATTATAAAAACTGATGAAAAGGTTTACACATGAAAAGAAACAATCTTCGATGGTTACAGGGGAACAGAGGGATTGGGAGTGAAAAACACTGAACAATAAATAAGTGGTAACTCTGTTGAAGGGTAAGACAGTACACAATACTGGGGAAGTCAGCACAACTTGACCAGGGCAAAGTCATAGAAGCTTCATAGACACATCCAGACTCTCTAAGGGACCGAGTTACTGGGCTGCGGGCTGGGGACCATGGCCTTGGGGGACATTTAGCTCAATTTACGTAACATAGTTTATAAAGAAAATGTTCTACATCCTACTTCGGTGAGTAGTATCTAGGGTCTTAAAAGCTTGTGAGCGGCCATCTAAGATCCATCTACTGGTCCCACCCCATCCGGAGAAAGGAAGAATGAAGAAAACCAAAGACACAAGGGAAAGATTAGTCCAAAGGACTAATGGACCACTACTACTACAGCTGCCACCAGACTAAATCCAGCACAACTAGATGGTGCCTGGCTACCACCACCAACTGCTCTGAAAGAGACCACAATAGAGCGTCTCAGACAGAGAGGAAGAAAAATGTAGAACAAAATTCAAACTTAACAATAAAAAGACCAAACTTACTGGTCTGACAGAGACTGTAGAAACCCCGAGAGTATGGCCCATAGACACCCTTTAAACTCAGTACTTAAGTCACTCCAGAGGTTCACCTTCAGCCAAAGATCAGACAGGCCTGTAAAACAAGCAGTAACACATGTAGTTCAACCACATATGCGAGATTAAATGGGCACACGAGCCCAAAAGCAAAGATGAGAAGGCAGAAAAGGAAAGGAAAGCTGGACAAATGGAAATGGGGTCAAGAAGGGGAGAGTGATGACATAATTACAGGGTTGGCAACCAATGTCACAAAACAATATGTGTATTAATTGTTTGATGAGAAAATAATTTGCTCTGTAAACTTTCACATAAAGCACAATTTAAAAAGAGACTACTGCATGACAAAATTTGATGAAGTGAAAAAAGAACTTAGGAATGAGGAAACTGGTAAAAGGATCAGTGAGGAGAACTGACACATTTTAAGCATAGAAATAAAATTTTTGAAGTGTGAGGATTATAGTTACAGAATGTGATGGTTAAGGTTGTGTGTCAACTTTGCTGGACCATTATTCTCAGTGGTTTGGCAGTCGCATGTTGTGATCACTTCCATGACGAGGTTTGATATAATGCAGTCACCTCCATAATGGTATCTGCTGTGAGTAGCTTGTCAGTTGAAAGGGATTTTCCTTGGGGATGTGGCCTGCATCGAATATAAGTGGACATTCTGGCAAGGCTCATGGGCTTTTTTTCACCTGGATCCTGCAGCTGGCCTTTGTTCATCTGACCTCCAGTTCTTGGAATTTGAGCTAGCAGCTTACCTGTGGTTTTGCCTGCTGATCTTGGGATTCATTAACCTTCACAGCCTGTGAACAAGAGTCCTGCTCTCTGACCTGCCGATCTTGGGTTCACCAGCCCCTGTGGCTATGTGAATCAGGAGAAGCCTCTATCCTGACTCACGGACTTGGGACGTTCCAACCTGTACATCCATGAACCATTTCCTTGATATAAATCTTTCTATATATATATTTATACGCTCTATTGGTTTCGCTTCTCTGGAAAACCTAGCCTAAGACACAGAAAATAATGTATATGTTATAAACTTTGAGAAAATAAAAATTATGCTATAAATAAAAGGTCAAGAGGAGGGAGGGAAATGGAAGTGTAAGAGTACTATTTTCATGATCTTTCATAGCAAAGAATTAATAGGTATTGTTTAAAGTTGAATTATATAGTTAAAAAACAACGTAGCCTCTTTCTAAAATATTTTATAATTGCTTTTTCTAACTTTTGAAGAATATTTTAGGAACTAATATGTATAGTGATAAAATATATTTATTTGACATTTAGATTTAACTTCAAGATTTATTTCATCTTTTTTTCTCTTTGATCAAATTAAGGTAAAATTAATATTGTAGTTTTAATTTAAAATGGTATATCTAGTATGAGTTTTCTAAAACCATTCTTCTATGTCTGTCCATCCATCCACCCACCCACCCATCCATCCATCCACCCATCCACTTAGAATTCTCAGTATAATTCAGATAAATATTCATAAAGATATCTATCAGATATTTAATGACAAATATTTCTGAGTAGTAAGCTTAGCAATCTTTTAAATAAACTTTTTACTTTGGAATAGTTTTAGATTCATAGAAAAAAGTGTGAAGATAGTCCAGAGAGTACTCACAAAACCCACAATTTGCTTCCCTTACTATTGACATATAACATTAATATAAGTAATATACATTAGTATAATGTAATTACGTTAATTTGCCACAATTAGTGAGTCAGTATCAATGCCCTGTTATTACCTATAATAGACTAACATATAACAGACTAAGACAGACTAGGAAGAAGGACCTGGCAGTCTATTCTGAAAAAATTGACCAGTGAAAACCTTATGAATAGCAGCAGAACATTGTGTGATATTAGTACTGGAGGATGAACCCCTCAGGTTGGAAGGCACTCAGAACACAACTGGGGAAGAGCTGCCTCCTCAAAGTAGAGTCAACCTTAATGACGTGAATAGAGTCAAGCTCTTGGGACCTTCATTTGCTGATGTGGCATGACTCAAAATGAGCAGAGACAGCTAAAAACATCCATTAATAATTGGAACATAGAATGTACAAAGTTTGAATCTAGAAAAATTGGAAATTGTAAAAAATGAAATGGAACACATGAACATTACTATCCTAAGCATTAGTGAGCTGAAATGGACTGATATTGGCTATTTTGAATCAGACAATCATGGTTTACTATGCTGGGAATGACAAATTTAAGAGGAATGGTGTCACATTCATTGTCAGAAAGAACATTTCAAGATCTGTCCTGAAGTACAATGCTGTCAGTGATAGGGTAACACCCATAGGCCTAAGAGGAAGACCAGTTAGTACGATTGTAATTCAAATTTACGCACCAATCACTAATGCTAAAGATGAGGAAATTGAAGATTTTTAACAAGTTCTGCAGTCTAAAATTGATCAAACATGCAATCAAGATGCATGGGTAATGACTGGTGATTGGAATGCGAAAGTTGGAAACAAGAATTGGTAGTTGGAAAATATGGCCTTTGTGATAGAAATAATGCCAGAGATCGCATGATAGAATTTTGCAAGACCAACAACTTCTTCATCACAAATAACTTTTTTCAACAACATAAATGGTGACTGTACACATGGACCTCACCAGATGGAATACACAGGATTCAAATCGACTGCATCTGTGGAAAGAGACAATGGAGAAGCTCAATATCATCAGTGAGAACAAGGCCAGAGGCCAACTTTGGAACAGACCATCAGTTGCTCATATGCAAGTTCAAACTGAAGCTGAAGAAAATTAGAATAAGTCCATGAGAGCCACAGTATGACCTAAACTATATCCCACTTGAATTTAGAGACCATCTCAAGAATAGCTTTGCCACATTGAACACTAATGACTGAAGACCAGATGAGTTGTGATAGGCCATCAAGGACATCATACACAAAGAAAGCAAGAGGTCATTAAAAAGACAGGAAAGAAAGAAAAGACTAAAATGGATGTCAGAAGAGACTATGAAACTTGCTCTTGAAAGTTGAGTAGCTAAAGCTAAAGGAAGAAATGATGAAGTAAAAGAGCAGAGCAGACTTCAAGGGGGGGGGTGTTATAATGAAGAAGAAGACAAAGTAAAGTGTTATAATGAAATATGCAAAGACCTGGAGATAGAAACCAAAAGCAAAGAACATGCTTGGCGTTTCTGAAGCCAAAAAAACTGAAGAAAAAATTCAAGCCTCGAGTTGCAGTATCAAAGGATTCTACGGGAAAATATTAAATGATAGAGGAAGCATCAAAAGAAGATGGAAGGAATACACAGAGTCACTGTACCAAAAAGAATTGGTCAATGTTCAACCATTTCAGGAGGTAGCATATGATCAGGAACCCATGATACTGAAGGAAAAAGTCCAAACTGCACTGAAAGCATTGGCAAAACACAAGCCTCCAGGAACTGACAGAGATGTTTCAACAAATTGATGCAGTGCTGAAAGTGCTCAGCAGTCTATTCCAAGAAATTTGGAAGACATCTACTTGGCCACCTGACTGGAAGAGATAGTATACATGCCCATTCCAAAGAAAGGTGATTCCACAGAATGGGGAAATTATTGGATAATATCGTTAACATCACACGCAAGTAAAATTTTGCTGAAGATCATTCAATAGCAGTTGCACCTGTATATCAACAGGGAACTGCCAGAAATTCAAGCCGGATTCAAAAGAGGATGTGGAACAAGGGATTTCATTACTGATGTCAGATGCATCATGGCTGAAAGCAGAGAACACCAGAAAGATGTTTACCTGTGTTTTATTGACTCTGCAAAGACATTCGACTGTGTGGATCATAACAAATTATGGATAACATTGGGAAGAATGGGAATTCCAGAATACTTAATTGTGCTCATGGGGAACCTGTACATGTAAGAGGCAGTCTTTTGAACAGAACAAGGGAATACAGTGTGGTTTGAAGTCAGGAAAGGTGTGTGTCAGGGTTATATTCTTTCACCATACTTATTTTATGTGTATGCTGAACAAATAAAGAAGCTGGACTATATGAAGAAGAATGGAGGATTGGAGGAAGACTGATTAACCTGAGATATGCAGATGACACGACCTTGCTTGCTGAAAGTGAAGAGAACTTGAAGCACTTACTGATGAAGATCAAAGACTACAGCCTTCAGTATGGATTATACCTCAACTTAAAAATCCTCACAACTGGACCAATAAGCAACATCATGATAAATAGAGAAAAGATTGAAGTTGTCAGGGATTTCATTTTTGGATTCACAGTCAACACCCAGGGAAGCAGCAAGTAAAGAAATCAAATGACATATTTCACTGGACAAATCTACTGCAAAAGACATCTTTAAAGTGTTGAAAAGCAAAGGACTTTTAGTCACTTTAAGAACTAACTTGTGCCTGATCTAAGCCATGGTGTTTTCATTTGCCTCAAATGCATTGTCATGGATTTCATTGTGTCCCCCAAAAATATTGGTCAACTTCGCTAGGTCATGATTCCCAGTACTGTATGATTATCCACTATTTTGTCATCTGATGCGATTTTCCAGTGTGTTGTAAGTCCTTCCTCATGATGCTAATGAGTTAGGATTAAAGACAGTTATATTAATCAGACAAGACTCAATCTACAAGATTAGGTTACATCTTAAGTCAGTTGCTTTTGAGGTATAAAAGAAGTGAGCAGAGAGACAAGGGATCTCATACCACCAAGAAACAAGAGCTAGGACAGTAGTGCATCTTTTGGACCCGGGTCCCTGTGCTGAGAAGCTCCTAGACCCAGGGAAAGATTGATGACAAGGACCTTCCCTCAGAGTCAACAGAGAGAGCCTTCCCCTAGAGCTGGTACCCTGAATTCGGACTTCTAGCCCCCTAGACTGTTAAGTAATAAATTTCTCTTTGTTAAAGCCATCGACTTCTGGTATTTCTGTTATAGCAGCTCTAGGTAACTAAGACATGCATGGAAAGCTCGGCAGTGAATAAGGAAGACCAAAGAAGAATTGACACCTTTAAATTATGGTGTTGGCAAAGAATATTGACTATACCATGGACTGTCAGAAGAAAAAACAAATCTGTCTTGGAAGAAGTACATCCAGAATGCTCATTAGAAGCAAGGATGGTGAGACTTTTTCTTACATACTTTGACACGTTATCAGGAGGGTCCAGTCCCTGGAGAAGGACATCATGCTTGGTAAAGTAGATGATCAGTGAAAAAGAGGAAGACCCTTAATGAGACAGATTGACACTGTGGCTGCAACAATGGGCTCAAGCATAACAACGATTGTGAGGATGACACAGAATCGAGCAGTGTTTCATTCCGTTGTACATAGGGTCACTGTTAGTTGGAACCAACTTAACAGCACCTAACAACCAACAATTATTACCTAGAGTACATACTTCATTCAGATTTTCTTACTTATCTAATAACCCTTTTTTTTTTTCTATTCGTAGATCCCATTCAGGGTACCACATTATATTTAATTGTCATGTCCTTTTATGCTTTTCTTGCCTGTGACAGTTTCTTAGACTTTCCACATTTTTGATGACCTCGACAGCTTTGAGGCATGCTGGTTGATTATTTTATAGAATAAAATTTCCATCCGTTGACATTTTATGGTGTTTGTTTTTTAATGATTAGACTGGGGCTGTGGGTTTTTGGGAGGAAGACCAGAGAGGTAAAATGACATTCTTACCACATCATATCAAGATTGCATACTATTAACATGAATTATTACTATTGATGTAATGTTTGTCAGGTTACTCCACTGTAAAGTTATTCTTTCTCTCCCTTTCTAAACTGTACTCTTCTGAAGGAAGTTATTATGCACAGCTTCAGGAGTAAGGAGTTAAACTCCATCTCTGTGAGGGTAATTATTTGAAATTCTTATGCGTGAAAGGTATCTCTAGTCATTCCATTTATTTATTTACTCAAATGTTCATTTATGTTAGTATGGATTGATTTTATTGTATACTTTGGATTATAATCTAACACTACTAATTTTGTTGCTCACGTTGTTGTATGTTTGGCCAATGAGAGCTCTTTCCATTGGCTTCTGAGTGTCTTTGACATCATACCTTCATCATTGTGGGATCTGGGATTTTGGTGGTGGTGGTGGTAGTTTTTTTGCTTGAGTACTTAATTACTTTTGGCACTACAGTGTGCTCCAGACTCATCTTGTATATTCCCTGCCTCAGTCCTAGAATCAGCCTGTTCTCCAAGGAGCCTTGGTTCCTTTTATTGGGTCCCAGTTGCCTGGGTCTATGGGTGGTACCATCTATGGATGGAGTCGTCTTCGGCTCCACCTTTTCTATTTCTCATCACAGCAAACTGATTACTACCACCAACCAGTTGCCGTCCAGTCAATTCTGACTCATGGTGACCCTATATGTTGCAGAGTAAAGAGCTGCTCCATAGCGTGTTCTTGGCTGTTATCTTTATGGTAGCAGATCACCAGGCCTTTTTTCTGAGGCACCTCTGGGTGGGTTTGAACCACCAGCCTTTTGGTTAGTAGTCAAACGCTTAACTGTTTGCACCACCTAGGGATTCCTAAAATGGATTACTAGGCCCATCAGTTCTTCCTCAAAAATATTTTTCAAGTGTGTCATCTCTCCATGTGCCCTTGTATAACCTAAGTTCAAGACATCATCTTTCATTCCAGATATTTCCATATCCTTCAAACTGATCTCCTGATACAACCGTCCTCAATATTGCCAATAAAATGATCTTCCTGAAATATAAGTCTGATTATATTTCTCTGCTTAAAACGCTTCAGTGGGTCATCATTACCTGTAGAATAAAGTCTGAACTCTGTACAGTTGTTTTGTGGTGTGGTTTCTGCCCCCTAACCTCAACGAAGCTGAACAAACCACATTTACACTGTTGTACTCTGTTAATCCTGCCATTGTGCTTTATCACCCATGCTGATGTCCCCACCTAGAACTGCTGCCACAGTCTCTCTGTGCCTGGCTCCATTTGCCAAAATACAGCTAGTCCTTCTAAACACACAGTAAAGAACCCCTTCCTTGAGTCTTCCCTTGTTTCCCAGAAAGAGTTAGCAATTACTTCTGCAGTGCTACTTCAGGAGGCGTTGTGATGGGGTTTGAAGTCAGTCAGAACTGGGCATGAGTCAGATTTCCACCAGTTATTGTGTAACTTTGGGCAAGATAACTAAATTTTCTAAGTTTCCTAAATAGGGAAGAAAAGCATCTACTTCTTACAATTGTTGTGACTATTAAATGAGATGATGCATGGAACAAGATGTAGTAGTTATTATTTATATATATGGTTTGTTGTTAGGTGTTGTTGAGTCAATTTCTACTCATGAGGGAGCAAAACTGCCTCATAGGGTTTTCTAGGCTTTAATCTTTACGTGAGCAGATCACTAGGTCTTTTCTCCCATGGAGCCACTGGTGAGTTTGAACCGCCAGCTTTTCCATTAGCAGCTGAATGCTGAACGGTTGCACCAACAAGTCTCCTATATACATATACACACACACACACACACACACACACACATATATATACACACACATGTATATGCATATAATCAAAAACCCATTGCCATCAAGTCGATTCCAACTCATAGCGATCCTATAGGACAGAGTAGAACTGCCCCATAGAGTTTCCAAGGAGCACCCGGTGGATTCAAACTGCCGACCTTCTGGTTAGCAGCCATAGCTCTTAACCACTATACCACCAATATATAGAATATATGTATGTATATATGTATATATATGATATACATGTATACTTGCCTCTATTATTGTGTTCGTTCTACCATAATGTTTTATTTTTTGTTCCCCGTACTAGCTGGGTAGTAAATGCCCTTTATATAGGTGTCCAATAAGTACTTGTAGAATGAATTATTTTCCTGTAACTGAAAATATGATTCAGATGATCAGCATGTGGTTCCACCGTCCCTTTCTTGCTATTTTTACAGTGTTCTTTGTTCAGCCTCTGCAGCTGCTGCCTTCGGGGCCTTTTTCTGTTTATGACCTTGTCTCTTCGGCACTGGTGTATTTGGATAAAGATGAAAGCATAAATATAGATTTTTATTATACATCTGTCACAGCGTCGACGGTTGTCGGGGCGGCGAAGACGGTAGCCAAACACAACTCTCACAGAGAAGTGGGGCCAGGAGGGTCACTCTGAGGAGTCAGCCCCGGCTTCAGTCCCAGGAGTTTATTTATAGTCAGTACAGCAAGCAGTGAAGCAAATAACGGAACAGTGGGCTTTGGGTGAGTAACAATAAGTTTCGGGCAAGGGAGAAGGAATTCAGGTAGCCAATCAGTAACAGGACAATAGGTCTGGGAAAACAAGTCGTGCCTAATCTCTTTCTTATCACTGACAAGTCTCCAGCATGTCCTATACAGCATAGAGGCCTGTGGAGGCTGCAGTTGTCAATAGTGCAGCCATGTTTAAATGGCATATATCCCCACATACATCCTTTAAAGCACTCGTTTCAGAATTTATCATGTATAACTTTTGAAGAATGCTGTGATTTCTAGACCCACGCTTAAAACTGTTTGTTTCTCAAATGATTTATTTAGTCTTATATATTTTTAAATAATCATTTTTGGTCCAAATTATTTTAGAGTGAGACTAAGGTTACCAAGCATAGCCAGAATGCTCCTTAGAAGCGAGGATGGCGAGAATTTGTCTCACGTACTTTGGGCATGTTATTGGGAGGGACTAGTCCCTGGAGAAGGACATCATGCTTGGTAAAGTAGAGTGTCAACAAAAAAGAGGAAGACCCTCAATGAGATGGACTGACACAGTAGCTGCAACAATGGACTCAAACATAGCAATAATTGTGAGGATGGCGCAGGACCGGGCAGTGTTTCATTCCGTTGTACATAGGGTCGCTATGAGTTGGAACCAACTCGATGGCACCTAACAACAATATACAGCATGGTTAGCAACGACCTCAATATGATGTTTAAGTCCTGATGAGAACCATAAACAATCAGCTACCCAAAAAATAAAAACTTACTGTGTGCACAGTGTTGTGCTAGGGACTAGTCCCAGAGCTCAGTAATGTACATGAGCAATCAGAGATAAGTTAAGTAGTAATTCATGAGTGTGTTACTTTACTTGCAAAGAGATTTCAAAGAAGGGTGAAATGAGGAATGAAATGAGTAGTCGAGGAACCCTCATCAAAGAAGTCAAAATGGCTCAGTCATTGAACTGACCCCAAACTGAATCATGGTATTTATACAGCAGAGACGGAAAGAAGACTATTTTCAGACTGTAGACGATATGAATCAGTGAATGGAGGAAGGACTGAGTGTAGCATGTGCAGAGAGGAAGGGAGTAGAATGCTTGACTTGGTTAGGTGTGCATTCATGTGTGTGAGCATGGTGGCCTGGGGCAAAGGATAAATTGAGTTGATAAATAGTACAGGAACCAGGAATAGATGACCTTGAAAATCAGACAAAGGAATGTGAGTTTATGGATTAAGTAATAGAGAGTCACTGAATACTTAAGCTAGGCAGTGTGAAGAGTGTACCTTCAAAAGATCCACTTCACTGAAGGGTTGAAGGTGGGGGAGACATTAGAAGGATAAGCTACATCTGAAAGACTTCAGGGGACTCTTCAGGAGGGGGGAATAGCAAACAGGAATTTAAGTTTTCTTAAACACTTAATTTTTCTTAAAAAGTAGGAACAAAGATGTTTCTACTGACAAAGTGAATAAGATGGAGAGTTAGGATTGTTTTGCTTTGTTGATTTGTTGGAATGATATGGAATAATGGGTAGAAAAGTCCAGAAGACACTGAGAAATAGAGTTACGGATAGAAGTAATACGCCATATCTGGAGATTCAGGTTTGGGAATTATAACTGGGAGGCTATAGCTACCTCTATAAAAGTGAATGAGGGATAATAAAGCTGCTGTTCATTTTGAAAGAGAACACTTAAAATGTTAAATTTCTTTAAACGTGATTCCATAGCTTGGATCCTGTCCTCAAACTACCATCAGTAAATAGTCTTAAGCAAGGAAATATACTCCAAAAGTGAGAATAAGTATTTAAAGCTGATACTTGGAGTATCCAGGGTTAGGTAGGTATGCAGTTCCTAAATTTTATGTCTTTAAGAATATTGTGGAATGAACTGTACCCTCACAACCCACTTATCTTAGTTACAGAGTCCTGCCATAATGAGAACAAAACAGTCCACCAGTTGGTAGTTTTAAAGAACAGGAATTTATTGTCTCACAATTCAGAAGGCTAGAAGTCTAAATTCAGGGTTTGGCTCTAGGGGGTGGTCTGTCTTTGTTGGTTGCCCCGGGAATTCCAGGGAGTTCTTCCCCAACTCCCCCACCCCCACCCCCTGCCCCCTGTGTGTGTCCCTGTGTCTGTTCTGCTCCTTTAATAACTCAGAAGTAATTAGGTTTAGGACTCAACCCTACTCTGCTATGACCTCATTAACATAACAAAAGAAAACCACTATCTCTAAACAGGATCATACCCACAGGTACAGGGGCCAGAAATTCAACACATTTTTTGGGAACACAGTTTAATCCATAACATCACTGAAATATAATAGGTAAGAAAATATTCAAGAAGAACCTACCAGACAATGGAGTCAAAATCAAGTTTAATATTATCATGACTTTCTAGAAATAGGGCTTGAATTAGCTGCATTGAGACAAGAGTCCAATCAGTCTCCAAAGAAATACCTTAAAAATGTCCCCCATGTTAACCAGAAACATTCTAAAAATAAAGGCTCATTTCAGAATTCTTTTTTAATATTTCTAAAGCTGAAGGCAAAAATCAGAAAATCCTGCAAAAATGCCTTTGATGTTGCTAATGAAATGCAAAACAGAGACATTTGTATATTTACTAACTTCCACAAGTCTTCAGCAGTTAGGGGTGTTCTTTAAAAAGCAGACTTGAAGCATGAATTTCGCATTTGTTCTAAATTGCCTATAGACTCTAATGTTTGGGATGGAAAAAAGACTCCAGAAAAAATATTTTCCCTTGAAATAATCCTTTCTCTGCGCTTCATAGTCCCTCTGAGAGCTTCTCACTATAGGCTTACTTTGGGTATGTTGTGTACACATTGTCTCTTCCATGGAACCTGATAGCCATGCAGTCACCTTCACTTTCACTCTGCTCTAATCCCACTATCAGAGTGAAGTAAATGCCAAACCTCTTCCCCTCAGTCCTCTTCCAAACCAGCAGATACCCTCTTCCATAAACCTGTTACCCAATCCCAAATTCACTCCAGATTTGAGGTAAATTTAGAACTTTCCAAGTTTTCTGTGGAATTTCAAAAATAGGAAACTTCCAAAAAAATCTCATTCAAGCCACTCTGAGGAGGTCAAGCTCCACCTAAACCATATTTTTTGTGCTGTGCATGTGGTAACACAGTTACCCAGAATGCACTCCTGTGAGTCTGTTGTATGCTCATGAGATTTTTTGGTTTGGCCAGTGGGCAAATCTACACCTAACCATACTAGAGTTTCTCCTGAAGGGATTGAACATTCCCAGCCACCCTGAAAAAAATGCAGATCTTGGAATTTAAAATGAGAATTTTGGGGGGAGAGTGGGTCCTAAAGATAAGGAAGGGACCCTTTCTGTTTAGATCTCAGGTTCTTAGTCTGAACTTTAAGAAATCTAGAAGTTTGAGTGTGTTCCTGAGGTTTGGGGTATGCTTGTCTTTGCCACAGAAAAGAGCCCAGCAACCATGCAGAAAGCATCCCTATCAAGGAGGCAGCCACAGGGCTGAGAGGAGAGGCTTGAACCCAACTGTACGTGGAGAATACAGAACAGGGTCTGGTTTTATGTTTGAGCTATAGTGATGTAGCAAAGACCAGTATTCCTGGGGTCAGTGTTGGAGAGCAGTAGCTGAGGAAGGATAAGAACCCCAGAACTGCAGGAGGAAATGAGGCAGTGGCCCATGGAGGGTGGGGGAAGTGGCAGTCCGGAGATCTGCAGCAACAGGGCAGAAGGCTGTGGTGGAACTGAGATGTAGAACTTGACAATGCCAGTGACACAACCTACAGCTTGAAGTCTCCTCTGTAGTACAGAGGGACCTTGAAGGAGATGCTGGATGTCTGCCATCCGGCACATAAGAAGCACGGAACCAGCAGATTTAAGGTTCAACTGTCAGCGTGATCTTACTTGTACTCCCAGGCTGGGGAAGTCTGGGACATTTGTGTTGCACATATGCCTTCCAAAACCAGCACAGTTTTAGTTATTTTGCTCACCACTGACAAACAGTTCTGTTCATTTTTCTTACTTTTATTATGTGATGTAGCATCACTTAGGCAGGCAGCATAAAAAAAAACTATTGATTCCTTGGACATGGACCTACACTACCCAGAAGGCAACAATGATTATGGCAAATAAAGGGTATGTTATAAGATATGGCAGAAGAGGAAAAATTCTGGTATTTGTGTGTGCTATTGACAGTCACGGGCCATAGTTCTTTGCCTAAAGGTGGTAGCTTATAGTGGCCCACTGCTTTTCTCTACAATGAAAGTGCTATCATTGTCAACCTCAGCAGCCAGACTACAGGGCCTTCATTCCTACCCACTACCCCTGCCCTTGACATGTCAAAAGCCACCCGGTGTGTAGAAGTCAGGAATTATCAGACTTTTGAATTGCATGGGCTAATGAAATACAGTGTTGTTGATTTTTTTCCAAATAAAGATGACAGAAGATGAAAACCTACCATGTAGCATAATTATTTCATAAAATAACAGCTATTTTAATATTTAAAAAGTGGAAAGAAATTCATCTCAGTAAAAAAGGCCATCTTTTAAGCTGAGAAAATTTAAAATATTTACAAATTACCTTGGTTTTTTTCTACTTCTTATAATTTTTTGTTTAGCCTTGGACAGGTAAAGTCTGTTGTGAACTAACACCAGTGTCTAAACAGTTTTAGGGAAGCACTAGTAGTCCCTGGATGGTGCAAATGGTTAATTCACTTGGCTACTAACTGAAAGGTTGATGGCTGAAATCCACCCAGAGGTGACTCAGAAGAAAGGCCTGGCAATCTACTTTGAAAAATCAGCCATTGAAAACCCTGTAGAGCACAGTTCTACTCTTATACACGCAGTGCAGGGTCACCATGAGTCGGAGTTGACTCTTTGGCAGCTTTTTTGTTTTGTTAGGGGAGTATTTCTTTAAGCAATGTGCATTCAGACAGTAGCCAGCCCAGAATAATGCGCCCCCATACTTCATATGTTAATTCGGTGTGTCACCTCTCATAGAAGAGTGCTTTGGAATGTCTTAACTCACAGTAAAATCTCTCCATTGGCAGCCATTTAGGCAGTCCATCATCATGTGTCAGGTTTTGTTCTGTTAATTCAGTCAGCAGATGTATGTTTCAGTCTTTATGCTTTTAGACCAAGTGCTTTTTAATGTACGTGTGCATTTCTGTCTGTAGAGAAGGCACGTCCCGTCAAAGGACCCCTGGGAGCCACTCAAGACCATCACCTAGCTCGTAGATGCCAAATAGATATCTTTCCAGTAGCACTCAGAGTTACTAGTATGATTGAAACATTCTCATTAGAGGGTCTCAGTTTCTTTTTATTTTTCAGGTGTCAGATGATGGACTAAATTGGATGATCTCCAAGGTCTGTTACAATTCTAAAATATTATGATTCTGTAAACATACAAGCTTCATAACTTTATGATCTTAACAATCAGTTTTGGATTTGTCTCAGTGTGCGCAGCAGTATAGCAGCCAAGTTTGAGAAGAATACCTTCGTTAATTAATTTCAAACATGAAAATATGTAACTAGGTTCCCAGGGGAAACTAATTAAAGCAGACAGTTTTAAATCGTCAGAAACCTTGAAGATCGAGCACCACGTAAATCTACAGTGTTGTTGTAGATAGTAGTGCCGTAGAAATTGCCCCCCAGTTTCCATTTTCTCTCACCTTAGAGAAGTTCCATTTTTCTATTGTGCCTACCTTTGTTTGTCCAAGAAAGTGGCCTCCAGCCTTTATTTGTTTTTGCTGTTAGTGGCAGAGCTTTAAACCTTTTACAATAAAAGGATGCACATAATAAATACCAGGTATTTATAAAGAAGCATAAATGCCCTTCATAAGCCAAATGAAAAGGCTCATTCTGAGCTTGGAACACCGGGCATTGTCTTCTTGACAAGCTTCACCCTGGAGCCCTGGAGACACCATTAGAGCACTTTCCCCTTCTCCCCAGTAAAACCGCAGTGGCACACAGGAGTGTCTCACAACTGTGGTGCATTAGAGAGATGGAAGGTGTCCCTCACCCCCTGATGTGCACTTTGACCTTTCTCGTGACTTACAATTAAGCACAAGGATAAAAGCAGCTTCAAGATGAATTCCATTTTCCTCTTCAGCCCCTTATTGTGGCTATATTGTGGGAAATTAAAAACATTTCTTCCATTTTGGTATAGGCCGAAATCTGGAAATTGGACATAGAGGGAGAAGGGAAATGAACAATCTTATCTATAGGGTGGACTGCTCATAACACACATATTTTTCACGTAACTACATGTAGGGTAGTAATTACAGTCCACTTCTGCTTTGCTGTCTGGGGAGAGCTGGGAGAAAAATGCCTCAGCAGTGTTTTTGGATAGGGAGGGAGTGAAAGGAAAATGCGACATCCTTTTTAATATATCAGCTTCCTAAGAGACCAAAAAAAAAAAAAAAAAAAATCCTTTCACGTCAGTGTAGAGCTAAATATGGAAAATAGCACCTTTCTGGTATCTGTTCATTCATTTATAGGACAAACTGCATTAGTACTGTTAGTGTTGTATTCAAAATCCACTAGTCCTCGTTGCCTTACATTGCTTTTTGAACAAAACATTATGAAGCACTGACAGGGTTTTTTGTTTTGTTTTGTTTTGTTTTTCTTTCTTTTTGTTTGTTTGCTTGCTTTTATCCATTTCAGAGCAAGCTAAGATCAGTGCTCTGCTGCTTCTTGCTTTATGTGTTCTCAAGCCCCACCCCATCCCCCGAATCCATTTAACTTATCCTTCCTAGAATATAGCTCTGGTGTCTCTAACGTAAGAAAAGTGAGATTCATGAACTTACGTGTGAATGCATACCATCTCAGATTTCTAACTAGGGTTTCTTTTTGAAATATGAGAAGATTATCCAGAGGAATTTAATATGAGTTAGTAATGCTGAACTTGCACAGTTCTTAGCTGTTTCAATTTGATACCAGAGTAACTACCCCCTTAGTAACTATAATTGTAATATATCATTTATGACATGTATATGCCAACAGAAACCTCTGGAATATTAAAATCACCTGTATAGCTTTTTAAAAAGTAATGTCGGGACCCCACCCCAGCCCCATTAGAGTCCCGGGGGATGGGTCCAAGGTATCTGTACTTTGAGAAAGCTCTCCTGGTAACAAATGCATGCAGTTGAGAAACACTGCGCTAGAGTAAGTAGGTCATTTGGTGCAACAATGATTCTTAACTATTTAAAGAGAGATCTAAGAGTTTATGTCGTTGTTATTCTCATTAGGCTAGACAAATCATATTTACTGTATTGAAAGAAAGCTTTTCAGTATGAGAGCAGGAATCATTATGCCAGGAATTCTTCCTGTATATCTCTAGAGCATTATGGTATGCCCCATTTAATGCCAAAAAAACAAAAACTGAACCCGTCGTCATCAGGTCGATTCCGACTCAAACAGCGCTCCTATAGGACAGAGTAGAACTTCCCCATAGGGTTTCCAACGAGCAGCTGGAGGATTCGAACTGCCAACCTTTTGGTTAGCAGCCATAGCTCTTAACCAATGTGCCACCAGGGCTCCATTTAATGCCAAGGAGGCAAAATTTCAAAGGTAGATGTGCAAGATGCAGCTTTATCTCCTCAGACACTAAGCCTCCTCCTTCCAATTTTAACCTGAGACCATTCAGTAGGCCACATTTCAAAATTAATATCCTAAGTAGGCATTGTGGTAGGCAGAATAATGGCCTCCCAGGCCCACATCCTAATCCCTGAAATCTGTGAATATGTTATCTTACATGACAAAAGGGAGTTTGCAGATATGATTAAGTTAAGGATCTTGAGATGGGAAAATTATCTTGGATTATCCAGGTGGGCCCAATGTAATCACAAAAGTCCTGATAAGTGGAAGAAGGAAGAAGTCAGAATCAGAGATTTTGAAGATGCTACACTGCTGGCTTTGAAGATGAAGGAAGGGGCCATGAACCAATGAATGCAGGTAGCCACTATAAGCTAGAAAAGGCAAGGAAACTGATCCTTTCCTAGAGCCTTCGGAAGGAATGCAGTCCTGCCAACACCTTGATTTTAGGACGTTTTGAATGTTATAGGCAAAGAGTATACATAAAGTGTATAAGAAGTAGTTACATATAGGCAAAAGGTATAAGTAAATAATATGTATGAGTGGAGCTCATATACGTATTAGGCAGTGTTGAAATATGAGACATTCAAGCTACAGGTATCCATTCAGCCATCTTGTAGCAATACCTGAAAGGTAGTGGTCACTTTAGTTGTGAAGCACATGTATTTTGTTTAAAGATTGACTCATCCCATTATTAAAAGTTATGACAGGAACACCCTAATTTAGTATCTTGCTGCTCAAGCAACTTAGGCTTCCTGTAGGCCTACTTTCCAAGTTTTCCAGGCATATTCAGATATAACTGGCCCTAAATTAGATCCTAACTAAGAAATCTGAAAACCTGTCGCCGTATATCATACAAGAGCACACCGAAGTCTCTCTCGCACACGCACACACACACACACACACACACACACACACATTTAGTAACTGATTATCATTTGCAGCAAAGACTCTAATCACAGCTTCATCCTGGAAAAAATTCTGAAGTACGGACTTGCCTATCCTGCATGAATCCAGTTTTGCTGTTATGAAAGTATTTGCATTAAGATTCAACAAAATATCTTCTTGGCTGCTATTCTAACAACCAAAATTTTCTCAGGGGGAATATATGAAACTATCAAATCACTTTCAATGGGGCACATCATTTTTCCATTTTTATCCATTTTGGTCATGATGGCACTTACGAGCCTAAGGGAATTAAAAAGTGGAGGCAACCAGGGACTGCTAGTTACTAAGTCCAAGTTATTAACTCAGGATTTTAGATCTGTGCAATACTGTAGCCATCATTTTGCTCCACTCATTCATAGTACAGATAATGGAATCAAGACTCGGAGAGGTTAACTGACTTGCCCAAGGGTGCACAGTTTGCAATTACAGAGGCAGGGCTGGATACTGGGTGTTCTGATTCCCACTACAGCATTTTTCCACTTCACCAAAACTACATATTTAAAGAATGCTTTGTACTCTGCTATAAAATAGGTAAGGCTGGTTCTTCTTAGTCACAGCCTGGGTGTTGTGATTAAGCAATAAATAAAATGTATGACTGTGTAATAAATCACTCCAAAACTTGGTATCTTAAAACAACAATTTTTTTAATCACTCATGGTTCTGAGGGTTGATGTGCTCAGCTTGGAGTCTCTGGTACTGTTGTAGCCACATAACAGCTGAGGCTAGAGTCCTCTGAAGGCTTTTTTACTCACATCTGGTACCTGAGCTCGCATAGGTGAACATATAGGGGCTGGTCAGTCATCTGCTTCTCTTCATGTGCCTAGCTTGGGCTTCCTCACAGCATGGCAGTCTCAGGCTTGCACTTCTTACATTGAGATTGGCTTCGTACAGACTAAGTATTCCCAAAGGCGGAGCCGAAAGCTACAAGGCTTTATCTAGCCTCAGAAGTCCCAGAATGTTACTTCTCTTACATTCTATTCTCTTCTTTATTGGTCAAGCAAATCACTAAAATCAGCCCAACAGGAGGGGAATTAGAATCAACATTTTATGGTTAGACTAGCAAAGAAATTGTGGCCATTTTAATCTACTTACATATTTTTTTTTCCCCTAAAACATTCTATTATAAACAGGTAAAACCTGGAGTTTTAAATCCTGGGAATAGGAAAATGCAGTCATTATTTAGTGAAGATTATAAGAAGTAAAAGTTTTTCTAGACATGTAGAATATTTCCTACTCCCAAAACTATTCAGGGACCACTCTGGATGGTGCTAACTTGTTTACCTTTATTTCTGTGAGTAAGTCTCCATCTGCTTAGACAGTAGAGTTTATCTTTAAAAAAATAAATAAAGGAACCCTTTCCTCTCTCATAATCATAGGTCTATTAGCTTACTAACATTTAATAGAAAAGGTGCATTGTTTATACCCTGATAAATTGGAAACAGGCTTCTCCAGTCAGTGTTCTACACTGGGAGCTGAAAAACTACACCTATAGCATTTTTTCCATTGAAATACATTTTTAACAACTCATGGAAAATCTGTTACAAACACAAAAAGCCAGTTGACACATCTTGTTTTCTTCAGCTTTTGACTTTGTGAACAGAACTGACTGTGAAGTTATCTTAGTCATCTAGTGCTGCTATAACAGAAATACCACAAGTGGATGGCTTTAACAAAGAGAAGTTTATTCTCTCATAGTCTAGTAGGCTACAAGTCCAAATTCAGGGTGTCAGCTCCAGGGGAAGGCTTTCTCTTCTCAGCTCTGGATGAAGGTCCTTGTCATCAATCTTCCCCTGGTCAAGGACCTTCTCAGCACAGGGACCCCGGCTCTAAAGGATGCGTGCTCCTGTTCTTCATTCTTGGTGGTATGAAGTCCCCATGTCTCTCTGCTTGCTTTCTCTCTTTTATGTCTCAAAAAAGTTTGCCTCAAGACACTGTTTTATCTTGTAGATTTCATCAGTATAGCTGCTGCTAATCCATCTTATCACACCATAGTGACAGGATTTACAACATGGAAATCACATCAGATTACAGAATGGAGGACCATCATACAATACTGGGAGTCATGACCTAGCCAAGTTGATAGATATTTTGGGGGGACACAATTCAATCCATGACAGAAATGTAAATTATATATATGTATATGAATGCCTAGAAGGAAACAGGCATAAATAAGATACAATAACTGATTTTCTCTGGTTGATAAGAATATGGATTTCTTATTTTTACTCATTTATTATCTATAAATAACATAAATGGTTTGTATAATAAAGTAATAATAAAATTTAAAAGAAGGATTATAGATAAATTTTCAATTTTTTTTTTTCTCCTGGCAGAGACCTTCCCTGCTGCAGCCTCTGTTTTTAACTATTTGCTTTATAGCTAATAAGTACTGGAATAAATCTCATTTAGTAAGTGCAGCTGACATTTACACTTCATAACCTGTTTATCTTTGTGATAAAATCGTTCAACACTAGATATGCTGTGAATGTTTTACTAAATCAGGAAATCATAGTTAAGATGCCCTTCAACTTAGATGTGCTTGAAACATTTTCCAAGCTGAAGTAATGATGGCTAGACTCTAGCATAAAAACTCAGGACCTTGATCACTTCTTTGAATGTGTGTTGTTAGAATCCAAAGTGATCGCTTGAGGAATGTCTTGGTGCTGTAGATAAATACTCCCTCGGCTCACACCCAAGCAGAAGTAGTGAAGCTTTCCAGCAAGGCATAAGCCATGGGAGGACAATCCTAATTGAGAAAGTGTATAGCTTTCCCTTCACTGGCAGCACTGAGGATCAGCGCTCAGGCCATTTGTTTTAAATAATTTAATAAGAGGGTATGATCTCCAAGCTACTCTGGCCCGATTCTTAAGAAATGCAGTTAAGAGAAGTATTAATAGAATTGATGCCCCTGTTAGACCCACAGACAAACATCCATCCTTGAGCAACCAGAGTACCAGAGACTGACCACCCCTCCCATCTTCTGCCCTTTTCTCCCAAACACCAAAATGCTTTTACTAAACTGTGTTTTTAATGATATCATGTCATAGGACCTGATAAGAAAAAGCCCTATGCATGTCATTATTGTGCTTACTGTAAGGATGCTACTGAAGTTGTCGTTTAGTATGGTACAGTTTTTCCCTCAGGAGAAAGATTTGTCTCTGTTCTTAACACAGTTGTGCTTTTCCTGTATAACTGGCTTAGTCATAGTCATTGTGCATTATGTAATTTTTGTGTTTTCCCCTACTTCATGGGTTCTAGAAAACTTAGAGTCAAATTTGTGCCACATCTCAACAATAGTATAGGATTTCAAACTGGGCATTTGGTACAGTGATCTCATTCCTGACTTGATTTTCATTGTCTACCCTTATTTCCCCTTTGCCTTAGGTTCTTCTAAGTTTTAATCTTACATTTTGATGGTGTTCTGTAATAGATCTTTATAAGTTGTGTTAAATGCATTTTGGAAAAAGGAAGGGGCAGGAGAATGTGTGAATTAAAACAAATACTCCTTATCTACACCAACCATATCAACGTATGCTCTTGATACCAAAGTATCAAGTACTGTATTAGAACATATTAGCCCCAAACCAGCATGGGGCAGGAGGTGGAGAGCTAGATTCTGAAAGCATGTTTTGTGAATATAAGTGAATGGTATAATTTCAAATAAGAACAGGGTTCTTAAAAATGTGGGTCCTGAGATTGGCGTTGTCTGTAAGCTGATGGGTGTTCATTGTTGGGAAGGTAGGAGGAACATTAATAGAGGGTGAGTTTGAGCAGAGAACCTCCACTAGTCATTATGATAAAACCACAGTTTTCTTCCATAGTAAAAAAAGACAAATGGACCCTAACTTGATGTCTGTTCAAATGAATAATGCCAATAAAAATGTTACACAGCTTTTTTTTTTTTTTCTGGTCACAGTTGGTTTTCTTTAAAAAAAAAAATGTAATTGTGGTAGTTTTATAGGTAGCACACAATAGAATTAATGATAGAACCAAGTATCAAAAAGAACCAAACCATTCAGAAAGCATTGCTGGTGCTAGAGAGCTCTGCTTTGGTAGTTTTATGCCTTCCGGATAGCAGCCTTTCCATTATCATAATATAATAGAAAAGATGTGTAATTGTTTGTTTTTGTTACTGGCTCTGGAACTTGTTTATCAAGTGCTCTATTACATAGTAAAATCTGAAATGTTTTAAGAGCATACAAATCTTTGCCATTCTAAGTCGTGCTCCAACTTTCTATGCGTTGATGGTAGAGCAAATGAAAGATATTTTAACTGAGTTTCTTAGATCATTCCATGTTGGGCTATCTTAAAACCAACAGCTAGAAAACTGCTCAATGAAGTCAACCATGTTCTACCATATTCCAAATGGGAAAAGAAAAAAAAAAAAGACGCTAAAGGGTAAACTGTAACACTCTATAATGTTGTCAAGCTGAATTCATTTATCATTTTTGGTCTTCAATCATGTTTTCAGTATTTAGGTGGTATGTCAAACAGTACTCATTGATGGATGACCAGAGATTGTTGAAGACTTGAACTGCATGTCATTTTAGGTATTTATCATTTGGGAAGACAGCAGAGGTGGAGTGAAAGGGCATGAGAAACTCCTGGAGACGTTGATTCCTAAAAGTAGTTCCTAGGCTATTAGCCTAGAGAGAACTTTGTTTTAATGAATCATGTAACATTTATGTATCAAGTGTTTGTAAGTGATTACATTAAAAGTAGTTGAAAGTCATTTTTCCTCTTAAGGTTAAAGAAGATTCTTGTTGTTTTGTTTCTATCATTCATTTGCCATCCAAATTCTATGCAAATTGATGCTATTTTAGTCAGAGTTTTCCTATCAGAGATTAAACCATAGAATTTTTCCTTATGGAATTTTAATTACAAATAAAATCTGTGTATTGAATTTTTTTTTAATGGGCTTTATTTAATCACATCAGAAAAGGCATATTTTTAGCATCTGAAGGCACAGTGAGCAGAGTTCCCTGTACCACATTTCATCACCTGAAATTGTCTATTTAACACAGCTCATACACTGAGATCTATGTCACAGAAATTCTATAATCTGAAATACAAATTAAATATCAATAAATTCCCACTTGTTCTATACTACCTTAGTCCTGATTTGAGATCAGGGACTGTGTACTGAGAGTATGATCATTTTTAATTCAGAAGAGAACTCAACCTACTGTCAGAGAAAACCCTCAGATGAACAGGACTAAAAAAAGTATTGTTGTTATTAACTGACTGAAAATACTTTTTATTTCTAGAAGCTAAGTACGAGTTACCTTGCAGGACTGACACATACTAAAAGAAAGAAGTTTAAAGGGAGTCGCAGTGCTAGCTGTGAGAAGCAGTTTGCCCTGGGCTCCACAAAGAAGAAAGCCGCCTACAGAGAAAATGGCATTTTCCAGATAAATGCTCGACTTTTACAAGGTTTTGTCTAGACTTATTTTATATCCATCCAGGATTCTCAGCACACAAGCTGGACTTCCTCATGAGATAGGAACACCGCTGACACCCACTTCTTTGCTTAGCATCAGATAAACTAAGAAAAGCAGCAGAGGGCTGATTTAATTATTCTCTACTCTCTTGCACAAACGCCTTTTCATTCCTTCTCTGACCTAAATGCCTAGGAGAAACGAAGAGTCCCAGTACATTGCTCCTTTCTCAGTGATTCTTTTTCTTTCTTGCAAGTTTTTCATCCAGACCACTCAGATTCCTACCCAAATGAATAATACGTATGATTTGATTCGTGAAAGGAAGTGAGGAGTATGAAGTAGTAAAGATGGGCATGTACGTGTCTATTTCCTGGCAATTCTGTCTATACCAGCAGTCAACTGCTGTCTCCAGTGAAACAATTTTCTTTCTTTTTTTTTTTTTTTTTATTAGTAAACATCAGTAGGAGAGATTTGGAGATACTATGAGTTAGAAAAATTCTAAAACTTTAAATTTAAATTGAACTCCCTAAATTGCAAATGAGAAAAGATTTTGTGAAAAGATTCTTTCCAGGTTAATCCCTTATTTTGTTTACAAACTGCTACTTACTGTTTCTCTTGCTAGAATTCCCTTACATCCAAGAGGCAAATCGTACTCCACATTGTTCCCCCTACCACCACCGATCAGAGTGCCTGACACATAGGCAGCACTCAGAAAATATCTATGTACAGCACTGATAAAGTCCTTTTCTCTATGGTTTGCTCAGACTCTCAGAAGGAGAGAACTAAGAATTTATGATTTATTAACCCTGACTTGTTCCCCCTAAGCAAGCTTTCAAGGCTTTGTCAAATAAAAAAGAAAAAGACTCTTCACAAAACTGTTGGGAATGCTTGCTCTTCTTTACTTCACTCTTGAATACAAGAAGATTAAAAATTGACTCTGATCCAGAACAGTCCCAAGTGCACAAAAAGAGACACACACTAAAACTAAAGATGCTGTCTTGAAATTTGTTTAAATTATAAAATAACCAAATTTTGCATGAACTATAAAACAAAAAGCCCCTTGTTCTTTTCTGTGTCACTAGCAAATCTTGCATTACTTAATGAAAAATAATCCACTCTCCAAATAGAGCCAAGTAACTTGCACTCATTGAGCAAAACTAAAATAGGCAGAGAGTAAAATTTCACCCATAATTTCAGCATATATTATAGTAAAAAGAAACCTGCACAATCTGATTGTATTAAAAAACCCAGAGATCTGTGCATGGAATTGTAAACTCTTTGCTGTAATTATGAGAATCCAAGCCACTTAACCTCTTGGTGCTGCTTTTTTTTTTTTTTAAATGTGGAATGCAATACATTATCATTATTAACCTCGTGATGTTGAGATTATTAAATAAAATAATAAATTGGAAGTGCTTTTAAAATTGTAGCTGGTTTTGTATAACAGTTCTAAGGAGTTGTACATTTTATTTCAGCACCAATACTTTTATTCAGGCTTGGTTAGTTTATTTAGGTAAAATCATAACAGATGTACCACACTTCATATTATCAAGATCTTTTAATCATTTGGAGTCCTTGGGTGGTGCAATGGTCAACACATTGGGATGCTAACTAGTTTAACATTGGAAACTCCGGATGGTCCAAACTGTTAAGCACTCAGCTACTAACTGAAAGGTTGGTGATTCAAATCCACCAGAGGCACCTCTGAAGAAAGACTAGGATCTTCTTCCAAAAGATCAGAGCCGTTGAAGGGAGCACAGTTCCACTCTGAAAACACATGAGGTCGCCATGAGTTGGAATCGGCTAGACGCCAGCTGGTTTGGGGTTTAATTTAACAACGAGTGTGTGGAAGCACACTTTTCTGAAAAATTATTTTTGTCAGTTATTCAAAACAAAATAAAAATAATAACTTCCATCTTCCCCAAATGCAACTATTATTTGGTCAGTATTTATACTACTTAAGTACAATTATCAAAATAGTAAGCCATGATTCTCATACAAATATAAAATGAGCATGTGTCAATGATTTTATTTTATCCATTAATTAGGAAATCAGTAAGATGTTAGAACCAATTTAAACATAATTTGAAGAACAAATATATGTATACACACGCAATTAGGAATGCTGAAATAAAGTTGCTAATGAATGCAAAACAGTTTCATATCCTATAGGGCAACAAAATGTAATGCTTGGAGTCATCTTTTCTAGAGAGAGAGTGTAAATCACCCTAGACAAAAATAATTTGTATTATTCTCAGTTTCCTACAATTTCATGTTTCACCCCTCCATTAAACTCAAACCAAACCCATTGTTGTCAAGTGGATTCTGACTCATAGTGACCCTATACGGAAAAAAAAAAAAAAAAACCTGTTGCCATCGAGTCTATTCCAACTCATAGCAACTGTACAGAACATAGTAAATCTGCCCCATAGGGTTTCCAAGGCTGTATGTAGTCTTTAGGGAAGCGGACTGCCACATCTTTCTCTTGCAGAGCTGCTGGTGGGTTTGAACCGCAGAACCCACAGAACCACTGCACCACCACTCTAATGAATAGGAAGACCATGAAAGGCTACTGAAGGGATACCCAGCCATCTCTTGCCCATTTTCAACTCTGACAGATTTTCTTCACGATATCTATGGAAATAATAGAGGAGACCCTTCCTTCTTTAACATTTTTTTGTTCTTAAATACTCAAGTTTAAATCTAAATGATCACCAAGTTAGAATTTTTAGTTGTTTCAAGATAGGGCCCAAATTTCTAGGAAAAGTTGTTTTTAACCATTCAAAAACTGCTTGGTTGAGTAGATCCTGACTGGAAAAGGATTTAGGGACTAGTTATTGTAAAAGTCCTTATAATGACCATCCTTAAGATAACTGTAAGTGGACCTTTTAAAGAACTCATTCATAAAATTAAGCATTTTAACACAGGACATCACCCAGAATAAAGGTTTTGCTGTTGTTTTTGTTTATATGTTTGTTTTAATTTGTATCTTATACGTGCCCCATGTTGTAATGTAATTTGGGTTTGGTGTTAAATCTGATTTTCCCCAGAACTTCTCTCCCCTGTATTCTTTGGTTACATTCATACAAGATTGATAATTTCAATTTTATTTGTGTTTCCAGTTACCTCATAGCACAGTTAATTGGTTTGGCTTTCTCTCCTGCTGGAAAGTAAGCTCCATGCAGTGGGGTCTTCTTATTCAATGTTAAACCTTCCAGCATGACTGCTAGGGGGCAGGACTTAATAAACATCTGTTAAATGAATGTGTTGGCTGAAGTATAGTCCAAATAACCTCATAAAGAACAAGAATACAAGTAAAATTGACTTTACTTGTTGAACTTCTAATAAATATTATTTAGCATTTTATCCAGGGATTTATCAGAATGTATACGTACAGCTCATGAATGTGTAAGCATGAAGTTAAGAATATTGAATCACTGGCTAAATTGATAACTTCCATTCTTCTCTTTTTTTCTCCTGTTGAGTACAGGATCAGATTTTATGCTCAGCAATTGAAATATTGTAATTTTTTTTATTATCCTTCTCTATGTTTAATAGACTAACAGCAAATCACCTGCCTATTGTGTAATTCTCTAGCAAGGCCAAAAAATAAATATATTACTGAGAAATAATGAGATTGACTCTATCTTGTTAATAGCCAGGGTTTCTCCTTTTTCAGAATCCAGCGGACAGAAAGAAAGAGAGAAAGAGACAGAGAGAAGGAGAAAGAAAATATCTATATACTATAGATAAAGAAAGCAGGCACTTTTTTATAATTAAGGAAAGCCCTGGAATCAGGGCAAAGTTAGATCAATAGTATGTCATTTTACATGGAGTATGTTATAGTTGATAATTTGAATTCATAATAATAAAAACTGCTAGAAGATTCTCAGGCAGCAAGGAAAAAATAAATTAACTCAATAAATTGTGGAGTTATAAGGATTAAAAGTTAAACTAATATTACAGAAACAAAGATAACTTGTTTTAATAGCACTTATGAAGAAAAGTCTATATAAAAAAAATTTCTTAAACATTCCATTTAATCCGGCCTGAGACAAATACCAGGGAGCCCTGGTGGCGCAGTTGTTAAGCGCTCGGCTGCTAACCAAAAGGTCAGTGGTTGGAACCCACTTGCTGCTCCTCTTGAGAAAGATGTGGCGGTCTGCTTCCATAAAGATTTACAGCCTTGGAAACCCTAGTTCTGTACTGACCTGTAAGGGTTGCAATGAGTCAGAATCAACTGGATGGCAATGGGTTTGGTTTGGTTTGATTTGAGACAAACACCTAAATGTATATGTAACAAAGATAAGTTTTGCTCTTTGTAGTTAAAAATATTTCTTAATTTTATGATTTTTTTTCCATTTTAGGAATTATAATTCTGTTATCATTATAAAAATGATTAGTGTTCATTTTAAAGAAAAAAGTAAAATTATCATCCCAGTCTATCACTTCATCTCACATACTTTGGACATGTTATCAGGAGGGACGTGTCCCTGAAGAAGAACATCATGCTTGATAAAGTACAGGGTCAGCAAGAAAGGGGAGGACCCTCAACGATCATGAGGATGGCGCAGGATGGGGCAGTGTTTCATGCTCTTGTAACATGGGGTTGCTATAAGTTGGAACTGACTCAAAGGCACCTAACGACAGCAACATCACTAAGGGATAATGTTCATAAACATTGGACAAACATAATTCCAGAAATATCCCTACACATATTTATGTAGAGGACAGATAGAAACATAAAAATAATTTTATAAGACTGTGATCATGTTGTAAATACTGCTCTGTAATGAAAAGCAACAGTTTTAATTGAAATAGAAGAGGAAAAATGAAACTAAATCAGTCTGTAAGAATTCTGAACTTTAGATAAACATTTCTTCTGTGTAGGAGATAGTATTTCCTAAAAGATCCTTTAGCTGGGGGTAGAAAAACCTGTGAAGTACCATATTCTTATGTTTAAAGTTCAGTACCCTCAGCATCCATTTGTCTGAATAATTCTTTTCCTGGAACATAGAGTGCCTTTTCAAGCTGCAGACCCACCTCTTAATTTTAGACAAACACTGCTTTGTTCTATTTTTGAGTGATGTTTTTTATGTTCTATTTATTACTATTTAGCCTTCATGAGATTGTCTCTGTCCTCCATACTCACTAAGGAATGTAATAGAGTACAGGTAGTCCTTAACTTATGATGTATTTGAGTTACTATGAACTGTACTTAAGACCATTTGTATTTGTTTTGGTTTTTGTTCCATACATCTTATCGTTAGTAATATGTACTACTTACAACGTTGCAGCAAGTAATATGCTGATGTTATCATTCTCAGAATTAATATTTCCAACGCCCAAAGACGAAGGTCGGATTTATAAAAATACTAAAAATAAAAGGCAATAATAATTAAACCTAAAAAAAAATAAGGTATTCTACTTATGTCAGAACTGACTTACGACAGACTAGTTGTCAGAACAGAACCCTGTCATAAGTCAGGGACTACATGTATGGTGATGAAGAGTGCAGGAACAAGGGCTAGGCTGGCTGCGTCCAAACCCCAGTTTCCCCACTTTTTATCTGTGATTTAGCCAAATTATTTAACATCTCAAGGCATCAGTCTCCTCATCAGTGAAATGAAGATAATTATTTCTGTTGCTGTAGTGATTAAACCAAATGATGTACATGTGAGGCACGTTAAAAGTACTTGACACATAGTGGTTGTTAGTTGCCATCAAGTAGGCTCCAACGCATGGTGACCATATATAGAACAGAACACTGCTCGGTCCTGTGCCATCCTCACAATCATTGCTATGTTTGAGCCCATTGTTGCAACCACTGTGTCAGTCCCTCTCATTGAGGGTCTTCCTGTTTTTCGCTGACCCTCTATTCTACCACGCATGATGCCCTACTTAAGGTACTAGTCCCTCCTGATAACATGTCCAGAGTACGTGAGACAAAGTCTCGCCATCCTCATTTCTAAAGAGAATTCTGGCTGTATTTCTTCCAAGACAGATTTGTTCATTCTTCTGGCAGTCCATGGTATAATTCATTATTCTTTGCCAACACCATAATTCAGAGACATCGCTTTTTCTTATTCAGTGTACTGCTTTCACATGCATATGAGGCGATTGAAAACACCATGGCTTGGGTCAGGTTCACGTTAGTCTTTAAAGTGACATCTTTGCTTTTTAACACTTTAAAGAGATCTCTTGCAGCAGATTTGCCCAATGCAATGTGTCGTCTGATTTACTGCTTCCATGGGTGTTGATCCAAATAAAATGAAATCCTTGACAACTTCAGTCTTTTCTCCATTTAACATGATGTTGCTTATTGGTCCAGTTGTGAGGATTTTTGTTTTCTTTATGTTGAGGTGTAATCCATACTGAAGGCTGTAGTCTTTGATCTTCATCAATAAGTGCTTCAAGTCCTCTTCACTTTCAGCAAGCAGGGTTGTGTCATCTGCATAACACAGGTTGTTAATGTTAATCCTGAAACCCCATTCTTTTTCATATAGTCTGGCTTCTCAATTAATTGCTCAGCATACAGATTGAATAAGTATGGTGAAAGGATACAACCCTGACACACACTTTTCCTGACATTAAACCACGCAGTATCCCCTTGTTCTGTTCGAACAGCTGCCTTTTGGGCATATACAGGTTCCTCATGAGCGCAATTAAGTGTTCTGGAATTCCCATTCTTCGCAATATTACACATAATTTGTTGTAATCCACACAGTCAGATGCCTTAGCATAGTCAATAAAACACACGTAAACTCTTTCTGGTATTCTCTGCTTTCAGCCAAGTTCCATCTGACATGAGCAGTGATATCCCTGGTTCCATATCCTCTTCCTAATCCAACTTGAATTTCTGGCAGTTCCTTGTTGTAACCGCTTTTGAATGATCTTCAGCAAAATTTTACTAGTGTGTGATATTAATGATGTTCTTCAATAATTTCTGCATTTTGTGGGATCTCCTTTCTTTGGAATGGTACAAATATGAATCTCTTCCAGTCGGTTGGACAGGTAACTGTCTTCCAAATTTCTTAGCATAGAAAAATGAGTCCTTCCAGCAGTGCATCTGTTAGTTGAAACATTTTAATTGGTATTCCATCAATTTCTCGAGCCTTGTTTTTCACTAATGGCTTCAGTGCAGCTTGGACCTCTTTCTTCAGTTCCATCGGTTCTTAATCATATGATACCTCTTGAAATGACTGAATGTAGAACAATTCTTTTTGGTACAGTGAATCTGTGTATTCCTTCCATCTTCTTTTGATGCTTCCTGTGTCATTCGATATTTTCCCCATAGAATCCTTCAATATTGCAACTTGAGACTTGAATTTTTTCTTCAGTTCTTTCAGCTTGAGAACTGCTGAGCGTGTTCTTCCCTTTTGGTTTTCTATCTCCAGGTCTTTGCACATTTCGTTATAATACTTTACTTTGTCTTCTCGAACCGCCCTTTGCAATCTTCTGTTCAGCTCTTTTACTTCATCATTTCTTCCTTTCGCTTTAGCCACTTTACGTTCAAGAGCAAGTTTTATAGTCTCTTCTGACATCCGTTTTGGTCTTTTCTTTCTTTCCTGTCTTTTTAATGATCTCTTGCTTTCTTCATGTATGATGTCCTTGATATGATTCCACAACTCATCTGGTCTTCGATCGTTAGTGTTCAGTGTGACAAATCTATTGTTAAGATGGTCTCTAAATTCAGATGGGATATAATCAAGGTCATACTTCAGCCTTCGTGGACTTGTTCTAATTCTCTTCCACTTCATCTTGAACTTGCATATGAGCAGTTGATGGTCTGTTCCATAGTCGACCCCTGGCCTTCTTCTGACTAATGATATTGAGCTTTTCCATCATCTCTTTCCGCAGATGTAGTTGATTTGACTCCTGTGTCTTTCAACTGGCGAGGTCCACGTGTATAGACACTGTTTATGCTGTTGAAGAAAGTATTTGCAATGAAGAAGTCGTTGGTCTTGCAAAATTCTATCATATGATCTCTGGTATTGTTTCTATCACCGAGGCCATATTTTCCAACTACCAATCCTTCTTTGTTTCCAACTTTTGCATTCCAATCACCAGTAATTGTCAATGCATCTTGATTACATGTTTGATCAATTTCAGATTGTCAAAGCTGCTAAAAATCTTCAGTTCTTCATCTTTGGCCTTATTAGTTGGTGCGTAAATTTGAATAATAGTCATATTAACTGGTCTTCCTTGTAGGCATATTAACCGACAGTGTTATAGTTCAGAGTACATCTTGAAATGTTCTTTTTGATGATGAATACGACACCATTTCTCTTCAATTTGTCATTCCTGGCCTAGTAGACCAAATAATTATCCAATTCAGAATGGCCAATGCCAGTCCACTTCAGCTCACTAATGCCTAGGATATCGATGTTTATGTGTTCCATTTCATTTTTGACGACTCCCAATATTCCTAGATTCATACTTCATACAGTCCACATTCCGATTATTAATGGATGTTTGCAGCTATTTCTTCTTATTGTTGAGTCATGCCACATCAGCAAATGAAGGTCCCGAAAGCTTGACTCCATCCATGTCATTAAGGGTGACTCTACTTTGAGGAGGCAGCTCTTCCCCAGTCGTATTTTGAGTGTCTTCCAACCTGAGGGGCTCATCTTCCACACTATATCAAACAATGTTCTGCTGCTATTCATAACATTTTCACTAGCCAGTTTTTTCAGAAGTAGACTTCGAGATCCTTCTTCCTAGTCTGTCTTGGTCTGGAAGCTCCACTGTAACCTATCCACCAAGGGTGACAGCTGGGTCACCTTGGGCCATCTTAGTAACTAATTAATAATCTTATCAGTTTTATTATTTTTTATTGCAATATCATCATTGTCTTTTCATTCACTTTCTTTTTCTCAAGTCTTTATGTTATTAAGAAAACCAGTAGCACAATTATATTGGGATATCTGAGGTGAGTTAAATAAAGAAACTGTTTATAAATGTGTGGTAGAGTGTGGGAAGATCACAAAGGATAGCGCAGTAATAAAGGGCTAGGAGAGGAGAGTCATTACCTGTCCAATTCTGAAAGTGAGGTGAGGAAGTGGTTACAGATACAGAAACTTGGAGAGGGAAGAGGTAGAGAGAGACCGAGTAGAAAGAGAGAGACAGACTACAGTTAGAAGAGGTTCTTCTGATGGAATCTGGAGATGGTTTGGCGAAGGGAGGCAGCCAGCCCAGTCTGATCCTATAAGGAGGCAGCCAGGAGGAAAAATACGCAGACCTCATTTTTCTGTTGTTGTTGTGCCATCTCGTCGATTCCTTGTCATAGCAACCCCCCATGAAGAACATAACTGCCCTGTAGGCCTTCCTAAGCTATAAACTTTACAGAGAATTGGTTGATGTTCACCTGTTTCAGGAGATAGCATATGATGAAAAACTGATGGTACTGAAGGAAGATGTCCAAGCTGCACTGAAGGCATTAGTGAAAAACAAAGCTCTAGGAATTGACAGAATACCAGTTGAGATATTTCAACAAACGAATGTAATGCTGTAGGCACACACTTGTCTCTACCAAGAAATTTGGAAGACAGCTGCCTGTCCAGCCAACTGGAAGAGATCCATATACATGCCTATTCCAAAGAAAAATGATCAAACAAAATGTGAAATTATATAACAATATCATTAATGTCACACACGAGTGAAATGTTGCTGAAGATCATTCAGAAGTGATTGCAGCAGTACATCAGTTGGTGCTTCCAGAAATTCAAGCTGGATTCAGAAGAGGACCTGGAACAAGAGATATCATTACTGATGTCAGGTGGATCTTAGCTGGAAGCAGAGAATACCAGAATGATATTTACCTGTGTATTGACTATACAAAGGCATTCGACTGTGTAGATCATAACAAGTTATGGATAACATTGTGAAAAATGGGAATTCCAGAACACTTAATTGAGCTCACGCTGAACCTGTACATAAGTCAAAAGGGAGTGGTTCAAACAGAACAAGGGAATACTGCATTGTTTAAAATCAGGAAAGGTGTGCATCAGAGTTTTATCATTTCCCCATACTTACTCAATTTATATCCTGAGCAAATAATCTGAGAAGCTGGTCTGTACGAAGAGGAATGCAGCATCAGGATTGGAGGAAGACTCATTGAAAACCTGCCATATGCAGATGATACAACCTTGCTTGCTGAAAGTGAAGAGAACTTGAAGCACTTACTGATGAAGATCAAAGCTTTCAGTATGGATTGCACCTCAGCATAAAGCAATAAGCAACATCATGATAAACGGAGAAAACATTGAAGTTGTGAAGGATTTCATTTTACTTGAATCCACAATCCACAATACCCATGGAAGAAGCAGGCAAGAAGTCAAACGAGATGTTGCATTGGACAAATCTGCTTCAAAGGACATCTTTAAAGTGTTAAAAAGCAAAGATGTCACTTTAAGGACTAAGATGCACCTGACTCAAGCCATGGTATTTTTAATCACCTTGTATGCATGTAGAAGCTGGACAATGAATAAGGAAGACTGAAGAAGAATTGATGCATTTGAATTGTGGTGTTGACCAACAATATTGAATATACCGTGGACTGCCAAAAGAACAAACAAATCTGTCTTGGAAGAGGTACATCCAGAATGCTTCTTGGAAGACAGGATGGTGAGACTTCATCTCACATACTTTGGACATGTTATCAGGAGGGACCAGTCCCTGGAGAAGGACATCATGCTTGGTAAAGTAGAGGGTCAGAGAGAAAGAGGAAGATCCTCATCAAGATGGATTGAAACAGTGGCTGCAGCAGTGGGCTTAAACATAGCAACAATTGTGAGGATAGCACAGGACCAGGCATTGTTGCCTTCTGTTTACATGAGGTTGCTGTGAGTTGGAACTGACTTGACGGCACCTAACAACAACAACAGTCTTTGTGGAAGCAGATCTCCAGGTCTTTCTCCCATGAAGCCACTGGGTGAGTTACCAGTGAAGCACTTAACCATTGCTCCTTATGATTTTTCTACCTCCCATCAATCTCCTACAGGTGTTTCCCATTGGCCAAAACCAACCAGAAGCCCCAGGACATGGCCACTGGGGGCACAATGCACCATGAAGGCTAAAGAGAAAATATCCAGTACAGTGAGCAATTTTATTTTATGTCATGTCTCATCTGTCTCTTACTGTTTCTAATCTGTTACTTGTGGGTTGATGTTATTTGGGGTCGCAGTAAGTTTCCTTGATTCTGCACGCTCCCTTATTGCCCCTTGTGGTTGTTTTGTCATCTAATCTCTGTTCTGAGTTTATGAATTCATGTTCTCACTTAATCTTATGTTTTATTAAATTCATATTGTCCTTAAAATATTTTATAGTGCTAAATCCAAAGAGAGATTTTTTAAAGTATATTCCTTAGGTCATCTGTCATTCAGAAAATTTTACATCTTTCTTTTGCATATTGATTTGTTTGTTATAGTATATTTTCAGTGTTTATCATACAATTTGATTTTGTCTTGACCGTGCTTGATATGAGATTCTTTGTCAACATTTCTGTTTGCTCTGATACGTTGTTGTACGCTGTCAAGTGGATTCCAACTCCAAGTGACCCTGTAGGACAGAGTAGAACTGCCTCATACGGTTTCTTAGGCTGAAATCTTTATGGGAGCAGATCACCAGGTCTTTTGTTCTGCAGAGCGGCTGGTGGATTCGAACCACAGATCTTTCTGTTAGCATCTGAGCGCTTAACCATTGCACCACCAGTGCTCCTTTGCTGTGTTATAGAATCAGTAAATTCTCTTTGATTGCTCCCTGAGCTACAGCTGGAGTATTGTAGTGTATAGTTCTGGGAGGCAAGTACAAGGAATGGGGAAAAGAAAAGGCTCTTCTGAGGCTATGTGCAACCTTTGTTCAAGGATCTTGGCTCTGTTCTTTCTAGGTGGATGAAATGTCCAGTGTACCCTTGGAGTTCAGATCTTTCCCCCAATTCACGGTAGAGTCTTAAACCTTTATGAGAGCCCTTTAGCCCTAATTGTTTCATCTGTGTCTCCCCAGTAGCTAGTTCTGCCCTTCCCCATCTAAAAGGGGGAAACAAGAACATCACCTCAGTCACTTTTCTGAAAATTTCAGACTATTTGTGAGAATTTTAAGGATGTTGTCAACTCACCGGTACAGCTTCTAGCAAGTAGTGGTGGAAGTGGGGCTAAGGGTCTCCTCTTGGGTTCTGTCCTCGTTACCATCCCTTGAAGTTTAAGGCATGCAGATAAGACCTTTTGTCATTGCTTTAATTTTTCTGTAAATTTTTTTTCTATAAATTTTCTCTTCATTTTTACTGTTTTGGGATATTTTTCATTTCATTAGGTGTTGGCAAAGTATGAATATACACAGAGAAAAGAAACATTCTGATAGTTCCTTTAGATGAGTTGGGAAATAGAGAATGGATTTTTTTAGTTAACTCTCATGGAGATTTCAGTGTTGAATCTTTTTCTGTCCAAATAATTATAACTACCCTTTAGGGTCACTATGAGTCAGAATTGACTTGACAAAAACGTGTTTTGTTTTTTATTTATATCTAGCAATGCTAGATATTTGTTATTTTTATCAAACAGAACGATGAAATGATTACTGTGGCTGCAATATGGCAGAGCTAATGAGAGGGAGTCCGGCAATCCGTGGCATGAGCGTAGTTTCAGGCACAGTAAGGTAAAGAGAGCACTTCTTTTAAATATGCTGATTGAGGCACCTTGCAGGTAGGAAGAACTCAGCAAATATTTGCTGATTGATTGAAGCTCAGAACTTAAACTCCTGCCACTTCATACAGCCTAAAACCCAAAACATCCCAATTATATTTTTCAAGTCACTGGAAAAATTTAAGTAGCAAATAGCCTTGTTTTTGTGTGGCACAGAAGTGCCTCTACCCAATGACTATTATTGGAGTTTTTGGTGGCCCTGGGCTTGCTTGCCACTTGCTATTCATCACAGCAACCAAATAATAAAGCTGTCCTTTGCAGTTTATCAGAGAAGTGCTTGCTGTGTTCAGAGGCGAGCGACAGGGAAGATGGCGATGGTGGCTATTAATAATAATTAATTATTCATACAGTGCTGCTGAAGGGCTCACGAGAGAAGGCACAGGATCAGAGACAGTCTCGTTTCTGCCTCAGGACTGAATTCTAAGCGAGATGAGCAATTCAGGTGTGAAATAAGACTTGTCAAGCAGGGGGTTGCAGTTTATAGTTTCAGAATGTCTTTGGCGTAAGTTTCACTTAAAAAGTTAGTGAGAGTACATTCTGTTCCGGTAACAAATGGCCTTCCAATTTTGCACAAGTTTAGGTACATTATGATATATCCTCTTCTTTGTCTTTAACTCAATTTTGTGAAAGCAGCAACTTGAAATGTGAATAATAACTACAGTAAACCATACAATTGTTTTGACTACACAGTGTCAAAGATAGAGTTTGATTACTGTTTTTTTTTTCCCTTAATCATTGATTTCATGGAGAATGATTTCATTCAACACTGTTTTTAAGAGCAAGGTAAGTGCTGGCGCTAGATAGAATAGAAATACATAGAGATTCCAGCATGTTTCATTAGCAATATCTGCCCCAATGATGTATGACTGGAAATTTGGAAGCCATGGCCTCCCTAGAGCTGTTGGAGACAACAGGACTCTCTGAGAAAAGCTCCAGGATGAGGACATTTAACTTTCTTCGAGTTTTAACTAGTCTCCAGTTCAGTTACTCCTAAAAAACCAAACAATTCTCATAGACATTTTAGGATTTGGGGAGAAGAGACAATAGAAAAGCAGGTCCAATCCTAGTTCATTCCCAGGAAGTAGATTCGAAATGTTCACTGAGGCCTTTAAATACCTCCATCTGGTTAAAGAAGCTCTGGTCTCCAAAAATGAAACCAAGACCCCATTCTGTGGTTGGTCGTTTTAGTATTTTTTATTCAAACATAATCAATTCAGATATATTCAAACGTATTTTTGATATATATATCAGTTGCCTATGGGGACAGTTAAAGGACTGAATGTGAGAACAGTGACTTTTGAAAAGAATACCTGGACAGGAAGATGGCTTTTCAGGCCCTAACAAAATTAATGGAGCAACTGTAATGCAAGGTAGGGCAGAGTGGCTGTTAACTCTTGTTGCATTCTTCTTTCTTGCTGTGTTCCTTTTTCATTTACTTGAGAGGGAGATAAACCTTTTGACCATCAAGAATGTTTAGACTTTTGACTGAAGACAGTCATATTTAAGCAATTTCCTCTGAAGTCAGACATAACTGGAGCTCAAGATGTTTCAAAGCTGCTGATTTTTTGTCCCCTGTGAGCTATTTTTTGAAGAAAACAGTTTTAGGAATATAAAAAGTACACCTCAGTTTCTTCCACTCTCCTATGCTATTTGCACTTCTCTCTACCTCATCTCTGCTTCTTGTCACATGGGCACTAAAGTGATTAAGTCTTTTTGGTGCCATATATGGGTGAGCTATTATCACCATCAAAGCATCCTTCTGTATAATTTTTCAAAGCTAAGCTTTGGTGACTGTTTTATATCTCAAGTCTACTAGAGCATCAACTCTCTCCATCTGGTTGCTTGCAGCAACTACTCATTTCCATTGCCAGCTCTTGCCCTATAACCAGTGGGAAATTGACCACCAACTGGTGATTTTTCCCTTAGGCTTCCTCCACATTATAATGATTTTGTTGAGTTCTTCTGAGGGAAAACACAGCTCACAACTCCATTTTTTTTTCTTTTAATGTCTAGTGCAGATACACTTTTTGTGTATGTGTGTGCTTTAGGTGAAAGTTTACAGAGCACCTTAGTTTCTCATTAAACAATTAATACACATACTGTTTTGTGACATTGGTTGCCAACCCTGTGACATGTCAACACTTTCCCCTTCTCAGCCTTGGGTTCCCCATTTCCATTCCTCCAGCTTTCCTGTCCCCTCCTGCCTTCTTGTCCTTGCCCCTGTGCTGGTGTGCCCATTTAGTCTCATACACATGGTTGAACTGTATGTATTATTGTTTGTTTTATATTGTTGTTGTTGTTAGGTGCCATCAGGTCTGTTCCGACTCATAGCGACCGTATGCACAACAGAACGAAAAACTGTCTGGTCCTTCACCATCCTCACAGTTGTTGCTATGCTTGAGCGCGTTGTTGCAGCCACCGTGTTAGTCCATCTCGTTTAGGGTCTTTCTCTTTTTTGCTGACCCTCTGCTTTACCAAGCATGATGTACTTCTCCAGGGACTGGCCCCTCCTGATAACATGTCCAAAGTATATGAGATGTAGTCTCACCATCCTTGCTTCTAAGGAGTGTTCTGGTTGTGTTTCTTCCAAGACACATTTGTTTGTTCTTTTGGCAGTTGATAATATATTCAGTATTCTTTACCACCATCACAATTCAAAGGCGTCAATTCTTGTTCGGTGTTCCTTATTCATTGTCTAGCTTTTGCAAGCATATAAGGTGATTGAGAACACCATGGCTTGGGTCAGGCAAACCTTAGTCCTCAGGGTGACATCTTTGCTTTTTAACACTTTAAAGAGATCTCTTGCAGCTGATTTGCCCATTGCAATGTGTCGCTTGATTTCTTGACTAATGTTTCCGTGGGTGTTGATTGTGGATCCAAGTAAAATAAAATCTTTGACAACCTCAATCTTTTCTCCATTTACCATGATGTTGCTTATTGGTCTAGTTGTGAGGATTTTTGTTTTCTTTATGTTGAGCTGTAATCCATACTGAAGGCTGTGGTCTTTGATCTTCATCAGTACGTGCTTCAAGTCCTCTTCATTTTCAACAAGCAAAGTTGTGTCACCTGTGTAACACAGGTTGTTAATGAGTCTTCCTCCAATCCTGATGCCCCATTCTTCATATAGTCCAGCTTCTTGGATTATTTGCTCAGCATACAGTTTGAATAATTATGGTGAAAGGATACAACCCTCACACACACTTTTTTTTTTTTTGACTTTAACAAACAGAAGTTTATTTCCTCACAGCAGAGCAGGCTAAAAGTCTGGATTCGGGGCATTAGCTCCAGTGGAATGCTTTCTCTGTCTGTTGGCCTTCTCATCAACGTTCCCCTCAATCTGACTGTGACAATTTAGTTTTGAGAAATATCGATGACCCTTTATAAAATGGCAGAAAATTTTCTCAGACTAGTATTTTCAGTCATTGGTCATTTGAGAGAGAGGTGGATGGACAGTAAAATATAATGTTTGCATTTACTAAGTGTTTAACCACTCGTCTACTAGCCAAAATGTTGTTGGTTTGAACTCATGCAGAGGTGCCTAGGAAACAGGCCTGGTGATCTTCTTCTGAAAGGTCAAAACAAACAAAACAACCCAACCCATTGGCATTGAGTGGATTCCGACTCGTACTGACCTTCTAGGACAGAGTATAGGATTTCCAAGGAGTGGCTGGTGGACTCAAACTGCCAACTTTTTGGTCAGCAGCCGTGCTCTTAACCATTGCACCACCAGGGCTCCTTAGCCTTGAAAACCCTATGGAGCAGTTCCACTCTGTACATTTGGGGGTCTCCATAAGTTGGGATCGACTTGATGGCAACTAACAATAACATTCAATTACATTAAAAGAGAAAACTTCAGAATTCAATGTTAAATGGATTGTATCTTTAGAATCAGCATTCAGTATCTGCTACTTTTGTGTATAAACAAGCACAAATATTATATAAACACATACATGCCTATAAATCTGTTTTCTCACCCACTTTGCCCTCTCCCGTCATCTCTGTGGAATTCCAGGTCCTACCCTGCCTGCCCATGGCTTTGGCCACCTGCTTTCCTTTGCTCTGTGACAGCTATGTCTTCCTGTTTTATGGCCTGCCTGCTTGATTTCTTTTTTTTTTTTTTTAAATTCTACTTCAGATGAAGGCTTACAGAACAAATAGTTTCTCATGAAACAGTAGTACACATATTGTTTTATGACATTGGTTGACAACCCCACAACATGTCAACCCTCTAACTTCTCAACCTATTTTTTGGTGAAAATACACATAGCCAAAGATACACCATTTCAAAAATTTCTACATGCACAGTTCAGTGACATTGACT
>NW_004444103.1:578190-586229 GCF_000243295.1 Trichechus manatus latirostris
CAGAAAAAAAAGCAACACTAGCAGCTAACAAATGGCACTCAGAGAGCCAGCCCGTTTGGGTGTGTGGAATCCAAGTAGCTCGTGTTTTCCGAACGAGAGATTGTGGCCGCGGGAAGCAGAGGAGGCCGAGTGGGTGTGAAGAAGGGTGGGAGGTGGGAAAGCGTATATCGCAAATTACCAGTTGTTTTGTCTCCTGCTGGACACTCCTTGAGGCTGCTTTCTTGCACCCCGTTTGCTGGTCTCCGATAGGAGTCCAAGGTGGCAGATCCGTGCTGCGTTAGCTGGTAGGGGACCTCTGCATGAATCTCTCCTCGCTCTCTGTTCTCTGTCAGTTTTCTCACTCCTTCTGGTGCTTGGCTGAGTTCTTTATCTCTTCATTTGATATTTTAGGGTTTCAGGATTGTTGTATTCTCTGTTCGGCTTAGTTTTTCGGATCTTGGCTGTGGAGGGTTGGCGTGGTGCTTCTGCCTAGGGCACCATTTTGCTGGAACCTCCCTCCACATACCTTTCTTGACTTTAAACCATGCAGTATCACCTTGTTCTGTTCGAAAGACTGCCTCTTGATCCATACACAGGTCTACATGAGCACAGTTAAGGGTTCTGGAATTCCCATTCTTCACAATGTTATCCATAATTTCTTATGATCCACACAATCAAATGCCTTAGCATAGTCAATAAAACACAGGTAGACATCTTTCTGGTATTCTCTGCTTTCAGCCAGGATCCATCTGACATCAGCAATGATATCCCTGGTTCCATGTCCTTTTCTAAATCTGGCTTGAATTTCTGGCAGTTCCCTGTTGATATATTGCTGCGGCCACTTTTGAATGATCTTTAGCAAAATTTTAATTGTGTGTGATATTAATGATATTGTTTGATAATTTCTCCGTTCAGTTGGATCACCTTTCTTGGGAATAGGCATAAAGATGGATCTCTTCCAGTCAGTTGGCTGGGTAGCTGTTTTCTCAATTTCTTGGTATAGACGAGTGAGTGCTTCCAGCGCCGCACGTGTTTGTTGAAACATCTCAATTGATATTCCATCAATTCCCGGAGCCTTGTTTTTCGCCAGTGCCTTCAGTGCAACTTGGGCTTCTTCCTTCAGTGCAATTGGTTCCTGTTCATCTAATCTTTGGCTGAAGATGAATCTCAGGATGACTTCAGTACTGAGTTAAAAGAGTGCCCAGGGGTCAAACTCTTGAGGTTTCTCCAGTCTCTGTCAGACCAGCAAGTCGGGTATTTTTCTGTGAGTTAAAATTTTGTTCTACGTTTTTCTCCTGCTCTGTCTGGGACCCTCTATTCTGATCCCTGTCAGAGCAGTATGTGGTGATAACTGGACACCATCTAGTTGTGCTGGATTCAGTCTGGTGGAGGCTGTGGTAGTTGTGGTCCGTTAGTCCTTGGGACTTATCTTTTCCTTGTGTCTTTGGTTTTCTTCATTCTCCCTTGCTCCATAAAAGGAGCAGGTCACCAAGTTTTTCTCCCACAAGCCTCTGGGTGGGTTCAGACTGCCAGCGTTTTGGTTAGCAGCCAAGTGCTTAACCGTTGCACCACCAGGGCTCCTTTTGACATACTAACTGACTGTAATTTCATTTTTATGAAAATAAGTGAATAGTAGTCTCAATGGGATCACCTTCCTGATCTAAGTGATGAAAATTAAACATGAAACCTCTGTTGTATGTATGTACACACACAAATACATATGTGTTAATATAAATATGTTGAATATATAAGTTCTTGTAAACACATACAATAATATATATTCCTCCCCTGATTATAAAATCATAGAATTTCATCATCAGTGGACTTCCTTGATAAGACACTAAATTTAATTATATTTAAAGGGAAAAATATTCATAGAACTTCAGCCCCGTTACAAGAAAATGTGACATCAGTTTTTCTTAAGAAAGGAAATGATCATGATCAGGTCAGAAAAATTTCTTTGATGTTTAATAATTGTAAAATATGTGCATGTTTTACTAAATTATTGAATACAGAAGCTTTCTTTTCCTAACCCATGCATAATTGCATATTTTTTCTAAAAAGAAATTTATCCATATTAATATACTATTATAGCCTTTAGAATAATGGAAGTGGCATCTTATGAAAGATAAGGAAGAGAGTACTTCCCAGCCACCAAAAGATAATTTGATTATATGTTTCAAATAGTATTTTGAAGAATCTTGTAACCTCCTCAAATAGATAATACTTTGGCTACAGCTTTAAAATAGTTTATTGTTTTAAGTAAAAGTTATTTAAAGTCTGCCTTGAAAAAAATTATGTTTTCAAATGGCCTAAAGACTTTCTGTTGGAGATTGTAACTTAGCAGGGGCCACAGAGAGATTTTCCTACTCAAAATGTAGCTTCAAAACTTATAAATGTTTGACATAGGTTGTTTTCATTATAAATACTAGGACTATTGCATTTTTAACACTGTCTCTGAAATCCTGTCCTGAAATAGTTGATTAAGTAGTGTATATGTAGAACAGTGTGAACTATTTCCACCATCCCAGAAATTTCCCTCATTCTTCCCAATTAATCTCCCACTCCGCAGAGAAACTGCTTGTCTGATTTTTCTTTTTACTCCAGATTAGTTTTGTTAAAAATAATCAAAACTCACTGAAATTTGAGCATTCTGAGTAGTTATTCTGTATGCATATACAAAAAAAACCGAAACCCATTCCCATCAAGTCCATTCTGACTCATAGCGACCCTAAAGAACAGAATAGAACTGCTCCATAGGGTTTCCAAGGAGCAGCTGGTGAGTTTGCACTGCTGGACTGTTGGTTAACAGCCGAGCTCTTAACCACTGCACCAATGGGGCTCCCTATAGATGCATATAGAGAGACCATTTTGATTCCAGAAAAAAGCAAATGGCTCCAAGAAGCTAGGTACAATGGGACTTATAAAGAAAAGAGGGAGAAATATGGAAGATCAACTGTTGGTTAATTTTAACATGATTGATTGAACTCTGCCTTCTCCCTTTACTGAGATGCTCTGGTAACAGATTACTTCTGGACTGGCTGCTAATAATTTGGTCCACCACCCACCTGTGGTGGCACAGTGGTTAAGAGCATGATTGCTAACCAAAAGGTCAGCAGTTCGAATCCACCAGCTGCTCCTTGGAAGCCCTATAGGGCAGTTCTACTGTGTCCTATAGGGTTACTATGAGTTGGAATTGACTGGATGGCAGTGGGTTTGGTTTTTTTGGTTTACTCACCTACAGCCATGAGACTTTTTGAGATTTAAATTAGGAGGAAATGGTTTCATGACTATCCTTTTCTAGCAGGATAAGACAAATTTACATTGCTATAGAACAGTTTTTGCCAGGCTTTTGTAGTTTGGGTCAGGCTTTTTATGATTAATGTTTGGTTCTATGTATAAGAAAGATCTTAAAGTAAGATATCTGTTATTTTCCTCTTCAACAGTTTTGTATGCAGCTTTTTTTTGCTCAATATAATGTCTGTGAAATTCATCTAAGTTATCATATACACCAGTAATTTTTTTCTTTTTATTGCTTTCATTCCATTCTGTAAGGAGCCAGGTGGCGCAGTGGTTAAAGTGTTTGGTGCTAACCAAAAGCGTTATTGAATATATACCAAATGTGTTTATTGATTCACCTATTGATTGATATTTGGGTTAATTTCAATTTTGGCTAATAAAACTAAAGATGTATAAACATTCTTGTGGAAGTCTTTTTATGGATCTACTTTTTTATTTCTCTAGTGTAAATACTTTGAAGTTGAATTGCTGGGTCATAGAGTAGTTAGTTAGATGTTTAACATAATAAGAAACTACCAAGCTATTTTCCAAAGTGGATGTACAACTTACATTCCCACTAAGGATATACAAGATTCTAGGTGCTCCAGATCCTCACCAACACTTAGTTTTGTAGGTCTTTTTAAATTTTACCCATTCTAGGGGTGTAGAGGAGCCATGGTGGCACAGTGGTTAAGAGCTCTGCTGCTAACCAAAAGGTCGGCAGTTCAAATCTACCAGCTGCTTCTTAGAAACACTATGGGGCAGTTCTACTCTGCCCTGCAGGGTTGCTGTGAGTTGGATTCAACTTCAAGGCAACGGGTTTGGTTTGGTTTAGGGATGTAGTGGTATCCCATTGTAGCTTTAATTTGCATTTTCCTGATAACAAATGTTGTTGAGCATCTTTACATGTGCCTGTTAGACATTTGGAGCCCTGGTGGTGCAGTGGTTAAGAGCTCCGCTGCTAAACAAAAGGTCAACAGTTCAAATCCACCAGCCGCTTCTTGGAAACCCTATGTGGCAGTTCTACTCTGTCCTATAGGGTCACTATGAGTCGGAATCAACTCAACAATGGGTTTTTAGTCGTTTATATATCTTCTTTTACAAAGTGTCTGTCAAAACATTTCACCCATTTTAATGAGGTTATCTTTTTAATATTAAGTTGGAAAAGTTCTTTATATATTCTAGATACATGTATTGTGAATATTTTCCCCGATTGTTTCGTTTGCTTTGTTTCCTTATGATGTCTTTTGATGATCAGGAGCCTTTAATTTTATGAAGTATAATTTATCACCATTTTACTGTTCTGCTAGGAAGTCATTGCTTATTCCAAGATCATAAAGATATTTATCTATGCTTTCTTCTAGAAGTTTGAAGTTTTAACTCTTAAATTTACGTTTGTAGAAATTGTGTTCAAGCTTTGTTGTGATTTTTTAATGTGTAAATTAAGCAATAAAAGGCTTTTGTCTTTGAAATGCACAAACTGAATGGCAGTAGTTAAGAGTGTCTGTGTAGATTAGCAACATTAAGATAATTTTATATGCAAAAAGTTCAGTGTTAAGAACATCAATCCTAACCAGACACCCAAAATTATTTTAAAATGGACACTATTTTGATGCCCTTTACAGAGAACTTGAAAGTTGGTGGATAATTCCAGGCCAGAAATACTGCCTGTGAGTCTTGGTTTTGTTAAAAGCACCCTCTATCACATTACCTAAGACTTTTTTCACCGAGCAATCAGGATGTACAAGGAATCACTAGGTTCAGCACAGAGGAATTTACTGGCTGGCAAACCATCCCCACATCTCTTTCCAGCATAATCACTTAAAATGGCATAGTAGCACTTCAGCATATATTATCTAATTTGAGCCATATAGCTATCTTATGAAATAAATAAGGCTGATCCTATGATCTCCATTGTACAGATGAGAAAAAAGGATTCTTCTGAAAAAAGTTACTAAAAGCTCAGAGAAGTTGCTGGTATAAGTTAAAAAATTAGTAAGTGACGAAGCGTAAACTTAAGCCCACATCTGCCAACATCATCATGCTTTTTTCCTGTACTAGACAGCCTAACTTCATTTTAATTCGTATATGGAGAATGATATTTCTGCCTTATTCCAACACCGAGGAGGTGCTCATGGTAACCACATTCATGACTATGATACACAGCTACATTGCTTGACATCAATATTTGTATTTACAAATATATTAATTCAACCAGTGTTTGAGCACCCACTGTGTGTAGCGTTCTTTTACATGGTATAGCGGGAGTATAAAAACACATGAGACATAGCCCTGACTTTCATGGAGTTTTCCATACAGAAATAACTATAATATCAGGAATATATGATAAATTGAACAAAAATGGTCAAATCAATTAGGATTATAGTAATTCAGAGAACAGAAAATTTACCTCTGAATAACTTAAAGTTTTGTGATTGAGATAAATTAGAGGTTTTTCCTAGCATTAAGCCCCACACCAAAAGCTCCCTTCATATTCCCTAAAAACTGAATATCAAATTATTTGCTACAAAATTTTAAATCCAATTGAAACCATAATTTGAATCCATTCTCCATTCCATAACATTACCATATGGCAGCTTGTATACAGTTCTGGTAATTGACTCTGCTTTAGTTATTCAAAACAAGTTTGTGGAAAAGGAAATTAAAATAGATTTATGAAAACGCTTTTGAAGAAAGAAAGCATGACATTGTAGAGAGTCAAGGAGAACTAACTGTGTAACGTTTGGCAAGTTATTCTAAGCCCCAATTTCTTCCTGTGTAAAATGGTGATGATAATATGCACTTTGCATTATTAATGTAAGAATTACAAGTAATATATATAAAGTGGCTGGCATATAGTCATTTTGCAGTAAATGGTAGCTATTATCACAAAATGACCCCACTTTGACTTAAAAAATTAGGGTCTCAGGTGATTGACAAATGGATTCATTTAACAGTGATTTGTTTTGGAACATTACATGTGAATAATTATGTTAGATATTACATGACGATACAAAAGAATAAGATTAATGCTCTTTTCCCATTCCAGTCACCAACCAAAGATGGAGAATGAGTTGGCAGAAAAAACAAACATTCCAGACATTACAAAACTACAGTAAAACCTGTGAAAGCCGGAACCTGTGTAAGGCAGAAACCTATCAGAGAAGGACAACTCATATATTTTCCACTAATAGAGAGTGATAGGAAAGTGTTAAGACTGCACCCTGTCAAAGACAGAAAACTTGCAAAACCAAAACAAAACAAGGCAGTCCTGTAGACTTCCACCTCTCACAAGATTCCTTGTATAAAATATAAATAAATTAGATAATACTGAGAATGGCTTGAGGACAGAATGAGACAATGATATATTTCTAAAACTGGATAGTAATTCTATAAATCAGATCAAAATATGGTGTCAACATATGATTTTAAATTGTTTCGAAATTGAGAATTAGTTTGGTAAGACATGGGCTTCAAAGCTCCCAAATCTTGCCCTTCCTCTGCTACACTTTATGAAAGTTCCTGAAGGAAAAATGGTACACAGAGCATGAAGCAGAGTGAAGGAACACTCCATTATTAGCTGGAGCTGGAGCTGCAAAACCTCAAAAATGGACTTTCAGCCAAGATAGAGTAATAACTAGCAGATTTACGCTGGCAGTTGAAACTACAACAACAAAAATGGACAAAATGCATGAAACAACAGTTCTCAGATAGTGAACATCAGGCAGGACAGGATAGTGATCCCTGAGAGAAGGGAAAGAAATGCAGTGAGCCCTCTGTTCACCTTAGCTCACTGCCTAGAAAGAGACTCCAAGACACCACACAGGGAGAGGCCAGCAGTTTCCATAAATTAAAGAGATGGAGATGAAGATGGGAGTAGGGAGACTGAGGTGGCTAGAGGTCACAGGAGATATACATATATATATATATCTATGTATCTGTCTATTTATATATATTTGTGTATGTATGTAGATATATATGTAGATATATATATATACATACACACACATACATATACATACAATATGATCCAGCCATTTTACTCTTAGGTATTTACCCAAGAGAAAAGAAAATATATGTCTATACAAGGGCTTTGTTCACAAATGTACATAACAGTTTTATTTGTAATAGTCAAAACCTGGAAACAATCAAATGTCTATCCATTTGTTGTTATTAGGTACTGTCCAGTCGGTTCTGACTCAGCGACCCTATGTACAACAAAACGAAACACTGCCCGATCCTGCGCCATTCTTACAGTCATTGTTATACTTGAGCCCATTGTTGCAGCCACTGTGTCAATCCATCTTGTTGAGGGTCTTCCTCTTTTTCACTGACCCTCTGCTTTACCAAGCACGATGTCTTTCTCCAGAGACTGGTCCCTCCTGATAACATGTCCAAGGTAAGTGAGATGAAGTCTTGCCATCCTTGCTTTTAAGGAGCATTCTGGCTGTACTTCTTCCAAGACAGATTTGTTCCTTCCTCTGGCGCTCCATGGAATATTCAGTATTCTTTGCCAACACCATAATTCAAAGGCATCAATGTTTCTTCAGTCTTCCTTATTCATTGTCCAGCTTCTGCATGCATATGATGCTATTGAAAATATGGCTTGGATCAGGCGTGCCTTAGTCCTCAAAGTGACATCTTTGCTTTTTAACACTTGGAAGAAGTCTTTTGCAGCAGATTTGCCCAATGCAATACATCATTTGATGTCTTGATTGCTGCTTCCATGGGCATTGATTGTTGACCCAAGTAAAATGAAATCCTTGACAACTTCAGTCTTT
>NW_004444103.1:586730-590456 GCF_000243295.1 Trichechus manatus latirostris
GCATCAGTGTTCCACGTCGTCTTCTAAATCTGGCTTGAATTTCTGGCAGTTCCCTGTTGATGTATCACTGCAATCATTTTTTAATTATTTTAGGAAAATTTTACTTGTGTGTGATATTAATGATGCTGTTCCATAATTTCCATGTTCTGTTTGATCACCTTGCTTAGGAATGGGCACAAATGTGGATCTCTTCCAGTCAGTTGGCCAGGTTACTGTCTTCCAAATTTCTTGGCACAGAGGAGTGAGTACCTCCAGTGCTGCATCTATTTGTTGAAACCTCTCAGTTGGTATTCCATCAGTTCCTGGAGCTTTTTTTTTTTGCCAGTGCCCTCAATGCAGCTTGGACTTCTTCCTTCAGTAACATCGTTTCTTGATCATATGCTACCTCCTGAAATGGTTGAACTTCAACCAGTTCTTTTTGGTACATTGTCTTGGTATATTTCTTCCATCTTCTTTTGATGCTTCCGGAGTCGTTCAGTATTTTCCCCATAGAATCCTCCAGTACTGCAACTGGAGGCTTGAATTTTTTCTTCAGTTCTTTCACCTTGAGGAATGCTGATTGTGTTCTTCCTTTTTGGTTTTTAACTCCAGGTCTTTGCACATTTCATTATAATACTTTACTTTGTCTTCTCAAGCTACCCTTTGAAATATTCTGTTCAGCTCTTTTACTTCATCATTTCTTCCATTCACTTCAGCTACTCTGTTCAAGAGCAAGTTTCAGAGTCTCTTTTGACATCCATTTTGGTCTTTTCTCTCTGTCCTGTATTTTTAATGAACTTTTACTTTCTTCATGTATGATGTCCTTGATGTTATTCCATAACTGAACTGGCCTTTGGTCATTAGTGTTCAATGCATCAAGTAAATTCTTGAGATGGTCTCCAAGTTCAGGTTAGATATACTCAAGGTAGTATTTTGGTTCTTGTGGACTTGTTTTAATTTTCTTCAGCTTCAACTTGAACTTGCATATGAGCAATTGATGGTCTGTTCCTCAGTCTGCTCCTAGTCTTGTTCTGACTGATGATATTGAGCTTTTCCATCATCTCTTTCCACAGAGTAGTCGATTTGATTCCTGTGTTTTCCGTCTAGTGAGGTCCATGTGTATACTTGGCATTTGTGTTATTGAAAAAACCTATTTGCAATGACTAAGTCATTGGTCTTGCAAAATTCTGTCATGCAATCTCCTGCATCGTTTTTGTCACCAAGGCCATATTTTCCAACTATGGAACCTTCTTCTTTGTTTCCAACTTTTGCATTCCAGTCGCCAGTAATTTTCAGTGCATCTTGATTGCATGTTTGATCAATTATATTGCTAAAGTTGGTAAAAATCTTCAATTTCTCATATTGTGTTCTCAGTAGTTGGTGTGTAAATTTGAATAATAGTCATATTAACTGGTCTTCCTTATAAGCATATTGATATTATCCTATCACTGACAGCGTTGTACTTCAGGATAGATCTTGAATCTTTTTGATGATGAGTGCAACACCATTTTTCTTCAATTTGTCATTCCTGGCACAGTAGATCATATGATTGACCAATTCATAATGGACAATACCAGTCCATTTCAGCTCACTAATGCCTGGGATATCGATGTTTATACGTACCATTTCATTTTTGATGACTTCCGACTTTCCTAGATTCATGCTTCTTACATTCCATGTTCCTGTTATTAATGGATGTTTGCAGCTGTTTCTTCTCATTTTATGTTGTGCCACATCAGCAGATGAAGGTCTTGAAAGCTTGACTCCATCCACATCCTTAAGGTCGACTCTACTTTGAGGAGACAGTTCTTCCCCAGTCATATATAGAGTGCCTTCCAACCTGACGGGCTCATCTTCTGGCACAATATCAGACTGTTCTGGTACTATTAATAAGGTTTTCACTGGCCGGTTTTTTGCAGAAGTAGACTGCGAGTCCCTTCTTCATAGTCTGTCTTAGTCTGGAAGCTCCGCTTAAAGTTGTCCACCAAGGGTGACTCTGCTGGTATCTGAAATACTGGTGGCATAGCTTCCAGTGTCACAGCAATACGCAAGACACCACAGTACTACAAACTGACAGATGCATGTGGATATCTACCCATAAATCAGTGGATGAACAAAGTGTGGTATATTCATGTAGTTGAAAACTATTCAGCAATAAAATTGAATGGATTTTGATATACACAACATGGTTGACTCAGATAATTATGCTAAGTAAAAGAAGCCAGACAAAACAGAATACATAAATATGAAACTAATCTATAGTGATAGGAAGCAGATCAGTAGTTGTCTGGGAATTTGAAGGTGGAAGAAGGCAGGACACAGGAAGGAAGGATTACAAAGGGGCATGAGGAAATTCATTTTCTTGATGGTGGTTGTTTCATAGGTTTACGCATATGAAAAACCTTATCAAATGATACACTTTAAATATATGCATTTTATTGAATGCTACTTATCCCTTAGTTAAACTAAAACAAACAGAAAACTAAAGCAGTACTCAAGAAATCTAGACTGGACTAGGTGTAATTTGTTCAGCCTTAGGATGCCTGGGCAACTTCCTTTCCCCAGGCCCAAACCCAGATCTCAGAGTTACTACCTCGGTTTGATAAAAGGCCACTCAAATCACTCTCATCAGCAAGTAGCAAAAATAAGCATAAAAGTGACAAGAACCAGAAAGTGTTTGCTCAGTACCAAGACAGAAATAATGACAGTGGGTACTTCATAGCAGGTATTGCCCCTCCAACTATGACAAAGAATAGCAAAGAGAAAGGGAGAGAGATGGCCATGTCTTCTCCCACAGAAGGAGCTGCCCCAATCCTGGTTTGATTCCCTAGCCTTGGGGAAGCTAGCGAGGGCAAAGGCAGAAAATAGATCACACCTTGTGTGCACCAAATATCAGAACATAGCAAGAGCCTCATCCCCACTATGGCACAATGATTTATCCTGAGGTTTAACCAGCCCATAGCACACCTTTCAGAATCAGAAGAGAACTGAGATGGAGGACTCTGATCTTTCTTTAGCCAAAAAATGCTCTTCCATATACTGTTCTAAAGTCTCACTCCAGGAGTGATGGCTCATCAGTCTTACTCAGAAATCTGAATGGGTGAAGACGTAAGGATCAGTCGATATCCTTTAAAAACAGTAGCGATATGCAAACAAAACAACTCCCTGTGGCTTTACTAAATTACATACCACAAAATGAAGCATATTACAAATTTCTATTTATTTATCTTTTCATAGGATTAAGTCTAAATATATGACACTAGTTTTCAAGCCAGTATGAATCCAGCTGCTAATAATGCAGAGCAAATCAAGAGGCTACTCAATAGTTCTGAGTGAAAAATGTCAGCATCAAAAGTCATCCTCTACTTGTCATGTAAAATAAACCAATCTATTATTTGGCTGAAAGATGACCTCCAGAAATAGCTTCAGTTCCAGATTCAAAGGTTATCTTAGGGTGATAGTCTTGGGAGTTCCTGTAGTCTCTAGCAGTCCAGTAGGTCTGGCCTTTTTTAGGAATTTGAATTTTGCTCTACCTTTTTTTGCTATTCTATCTGGTCGGTAGTGGTAGCCAGGCACCATCTAGTTCTCCTGGTCTCAGGTTAGAAGGGGTCATGGTTCATGTGGGCTTTTAGTCCTGTGGACTAGTTTCTTCTCTGAGCCTTTGATTTCCTTCATTCTCTTTTGTTGCATATAAGTAGAGATAGTTTTATCTTAGATGGCTGCTACTAAGCTTTTAAAACTCCATAC
>NW_004444103.1:591091-592074 GCF_000243295.1 Trichechus manatus latirostris
TGAACTCCAGTTTCAGATATCCACCCTCAGTCAGGACATCTCCTCAGGCATCACAGAGGCACTTTAAATTCACCTATCTAAACAGAATCCATTATCTTTCCCCTAAATACCTTCTTTTCCTTCTACTCTTGTCTTTAACTCGCAGAATGACATCACTATGCATATTAAAAACAGAAGATTTCTCTTTAAACCCTCACCATTCTTCATCACCATCACCCTTCACTGGGTCCAAGCCATGCTGATTTACCTCTTTGACATTTGTCCCCTTATCTCCTCCCCTGTGGCCACAGCCATCCTTAGTTCAAGCCTTTGTTGTTGCTTGTCTGAATTACAACTAAAGTCTCATTTTTTTGGCTCTCTTGCTACTTTTTTTTTTTAACCTTCAATAAATCTTCACGTCGAAGGCAGTTATATTTCTAAAATGCAATTCTTCTCATGTCAATAGCTTGTCACTGTCTTCAAGATAAAATCTATACTCTAGAATGCCTTATAAAATCTTTTCTGATCTAATATCTGCCTATTTTTTATAGCCTGACTACTACCATTTCTGCCAGTAATGCATTATGCTGTAAATATTTTCAACCAGTAGGAGTTCCACACTTATATCATGCTTTTTTATGTCTCAATATATTGGCACTTGCTATATCTTATCCCAGGAATATCCCTTTCCTACTTGCACATTAAGCAAAGGCTTGTTGTCATTCCTGTTGAGTTGGCTCCAACTCATTAGCAATCTTATGGATAATAGAATGAAATATTGCCTGGTCCTGTCCATATTCATGACCATTGGTATGTCTGAGTCTATTGTTTTGGCTATTGTGGCAATCCATGTCTTTAAGGGTTTCCCTTGTTTTCGCTGGCCCTCTGCTGTACCAACCATGATGTCGTTTTCTAGCTATTGGTCTTTCCTGATGACGGGTCCAAAGTAAGCAAGCCAAAGTCTCACTGTCCTTGCTTACTCATCTTTAACTACAGATTAGAAA
>NW_004444103.1:596662-597438 GCF_000243295.1 Trichechus manatus latirostris
TCATTAACATCATAGAGGCAGGGTTTACAACACACAGGAAAATCACACAATACCAGGAATCATGGCCCAGCCAAACTGATACACCCATTTTTAGAGGGACATAATTCAATCCATGACGCCATCAATAGGATCTGACTTCCAATTAGGTTCCTGTTTCTAAGATGATTGACAATTGTCAAGGAGAAGAGAGCAGAGATGACTGGCCCGTACTGGTCTTGAACCTGTGACCTCAGTCTCTTTAATACAATGGTCCAACCAATTGAACTTACCCAGCTATATGTCCATCTTTACACTTGGCAGGAGAAACACACCATGAGGTGTCTTTGTTTTTGCACAACCACGATTAAGAGACTGTTTTTTCCAATAGTTCAGAATTTTTCTGATTTTTCTCACTTCTAGCAAAACAAATTATTAGTTACAAATAACAAGGATGCCAGCTAAAGTTTCAGCAGTTGAACTATGTTTCTATATTTTGGTAAAAATATTGCTACCTTTAGACCCACATGAAAGAATCCTTTTCAAACCCCACCCCCAACCTTTCTTTGTCATCTTTAGAAGAAAATAAAGATACTATCCATTTAAAAAAGTTAAAAAATTGCTACCTTTGCGTTTAAGCTTTGCTTCAAAATGAAGAAAGGGTCCAGATGGTTATTAATAGCAAAAGAAACTGGAAAGTTTATTTAACATATTCACTTGGATCAATCATCTTTTTTTCTTTCTAGTGAAAATAACTTTTTTCTATGATACTTTTGGAGGAAAAATGAATTTGGAAATAT
>NW_004444103.1:599843-613252 GCF_000243295.1 Trichechus manatus latirostris
CAATCCAGCACCTCTGTGAGGACATTTGTGCACTAGGATCCATGTCTCCGCTGCACACAATGCCCTGATTGTGGCCACTTCTGAGGAGGGAGTGTTACCTGGGGAAATGCAGCCTGGCCCTCTCTGCTTCTCAGTCAGGTCTTCTCAGTAAACCCTTTAAACAGATGTTTTGGAACAAGAGGCCATAAAAGGACAGTATACAAATAACTGGAGTCTTTTTATACTAACCTTCTTCTAGGCTAAACTTTAATAAATTGATTCATGTGCCTTCAAGGCAAAGGCCAAAGAGAATAGTAACTCGTGTGTAGGTCTTCCCAGATTTCCTCTAGTGAGAATTAAGACAATGATGACTATTTTTTAAAAAAAAGGTGTTTTGTTTGTTTGTTTTTTCAGATTGTTTCCCTCTTCACAAAAACCTAGGTCCAGAAATCCTTGGATAATTAGCATATTCACAGAGCACTTGACGTTTTTAACCGTTAATGAACTCACCTCTCTAGTCCAGGTATCTATTACATAACCAAACCCATTGCTGTGGAATTGACTCTGACTCAGGGTGACCCCGTGTATGTCAGAGTAGAACTGTTCTCCATAGGGTTTTCAATGCCTGATTTTTTTGGAAGTAGATCACCTTTCTTCTGAGGTACCTCTTGTTGGACTCAAACCTCTAACCTTTTGGTTAGCAGCCAAGTATATTGACTGTTTGCACCACCCAGGGACTCTGTCCAAGACCTGGAGAATGCAGAAGTAGTACACAACGCGGACACTTTGGGAGCACCCAACACACTGTAAGCTGACTGGGGAACCTAGATGTAGGTGAAGGTGCAAGCTCCCCTGTCTTGTTTAATCTTCACCAAATATTAATGCATATTGGGCTTCAGAGGCCCTGGTGGTGCAGTAGTTAAAGCACTCAGCTGCTAACCAAAAGGTCAGCAGTTCGAACCCACCAGCCACTCTGTGGTAGAAAGATGTGACGGTCTGCGTCTGTAAAGATTACAGCCTTGGAAACCCTATGAGGCAGTTCTGCTCTGTCTTACAGCATCGCTGTCAGTTGGAATCGACTTAACGGCAGCAGGTTTGCTTTATATAAACCCTGCAGAAAAGCAGTGGTTTAGAATTTCCTCTCCAGGAGTCCGCTCACAAGTGAGGACTTTACCACAAATATAAATGCAGAATGTTTTGATTGCCTGGATATCTGAATTGTGCTGTATCCTCAAACTATATATATAATAACTTTATGAGCTCTGTAAGGGGAGTTAAAGTATAATACAGGCTAGATGTGATTTTGCCTGACTTGTGCTGACTTGAGAACATAATCTCTGTGCAAGATGCAGCTTTGCTAGGACTTCTTGAAAACATTTTGAGTGTGACATTTTATATGAGCTACATGGTAATGCAGTGGTTAAGAGCTCGGCTGCTAACCAAAAGGTCAGCAGTTCAAATCTACCAGCCACTCCTTGGAAACCCTTTGGGGCAGTTCTCCTCTGTCCTGTAGGGTCTCTATGAGTTGGAGCTGACTTGATGGCAGCGAGTTCCGTTTCTTTGGTTACCTCATCTGCAGAGTTTTCTGATAGTTATTCTGTCAGCAAAGATGTACCTACATGCCAGTTTATTTGATAGTGTGTTAAAAATTCATCTTAAACGTTTAATGTTTACTTCTCCTATTATGTATGTGACACTTGTTTTACAAGTAGTAAATTCTCATATTCATCCACCAGAATAAAGTCAAGTGGAGCAATCTATAGCTTTTGATTTTGTGTCAGTAGAAATGTAAACATTTTACATGATTTCTGTCTTCAAGTGAGTAGATATATATATCAGTTAAGATTTTGTATAACTGAATATGTCAGAAAATTAAAATAATAGTGGCTTAGATAAGACAGAAGTTTATTTTTTCATACAAAAGCATTCAATAACAGGCAGCCCAGGGCTCATAAGGTAGCTCCACAAAACTGGCAGACATTGATCCACACCATTCCTCATTTGGCCAGGATTGCTTTCCAGAGCTCCAGCAGTCACGTTCATGTTCCAGGTAGTGAAGAGAAGGGGCAAGAAAGGGCAGAGACAGTACCAGAATTGGCCATGTAAAACTTCTGCTTACATGACCATAACTAGTGGAAAGAAGGCTGGATAATGAAGTCTCTGTGCATGACTAGCAGAGAACCAGGGTTCTGTCTTGTGGAAGGAGGAGGAAAGGGAGATGACAATTTGCCATAATTGCCACAAAAACAGGCATTCTTAGCTGCTTCTCAAAACTGTATTTATCAGGCAGTAGTAGTAATTGTTTTTCAATGAATGCTCACATAGCATACTTGCTGCAATGTCACTAGTGTACAAGTTAATGAGATTTTCCTCAATGGTGTGTTCCTTTCCCTCACCTACGATGTGCTAAACTATGCTAAAAGTGCACTTTTATTGTCAGGTTTCAATTTATTTCCATGACTTCCACCTTTGAAAGAAATGGAGAGCCTTATTTATATGCTTACTGTGTGCTGTGTTTCAAGATGGTATTTTAACTTTATAAAATTTTCACTGTACAAAATACATTGAGGACTTGAGTAACTTTTTTTTTATATATAAAAGGTGATATTCAATGCCAAATAAAAATCATTGTGTTTTCTCATCTCCAGGCTACTTTGTGTGAGTTCCAGCACGTAGCGTGCAGTCAGTATGAGCAGAAGGTGGGCAGGGGTTGCAGGATGCCCCTGAGCCTGGTCTGCCGTTTTAATGAGTTCAGTGTGTATGTGCTCTGCTGGGTACTTGCTAGTACAAACATAGAAGTGCAGCTATGTGGAGGCTAGGTTTTTCAAGACTTGTAATAAAGTTACAGTTTTCGTAATTCAGTGATGGCAGGAAAAATCTTTTTTAATTTAGCTCTGACCCAAAACGAGTTAGCCTAACAGCACAAGCTAATGCATTGTTACTTCCCAGGATGTAAAAATTGGTACATAACCTCTTTTAGAAAGTGCCAGATTTTATTACAGTTTTAAAATTGTTTTACATTAAATTTTAAGAATAATGAGATCAGGCATTTATAGATACTCAGAAGCATCTAAAATTCTGGAAATTCAGTTGAAATGAATGCAGTAGTTCTGGACAATAAAAGCTGCATAGCCCATTGAGGTTTCTTCTTTGCTTTTTGTGATCTCATTTATCCACACAATATTCTTATACAGCACCATAATCACCATTTTCGTACTTTTTCCCTTTCTCTCGCTCTCTCTTTTCCTTTAGGAAATGGGTAATCTGAGGCTACCAGTGTCAGTTGTCGTAGAGTCATTTCTGACTCATGGCGACCTCATGTGTGTCAGAGTAGACCTGTGCTCCATAGGGTTTTCAATGGCTGATTTTTCAGAAGTAGATTGCCAGTCCTTTCTTCCGAGGTGCCTCTAGGTGGACTTGTACCTCCAACCCTTCAATTAGCAGCTGAGTGCATTAACCGTGAGGCTAAAAGCTCTGCTAGAACTTTCCCCGGGTCACTCACAGAGCTGGTGAGAATGTAGCAAAGGAGAGCATAAATTCCTGCTTTTCTACCACCTGGTATCATGCTCCCTAATCATCTTAGTATTTTATAAAAATGCAGTGCTATGCATGCATGTTAACAGACATTTACGACTGCGGGCAGAAAACTCAGCTTAATGATCACATGTTAGCAGAGAAACAATTTTGAACAGTGATCAGTTTGTGAAAAGAGAAGCTCATTGCTGGTTGAGAGCTCTAGGCCATGTGCCAATTCAGATGAGTATACCAGGGGAGAAAACAACCAAAAAAGAAATCAATGAAAGTGAGTGTCTAGTCTGTCTGTAGTGTTATTTTTAAAAGACAAGCTAAATATGCTTTTGTTGTTGTTGATCTCCAGAGTTGATGTTATTTGTGCCAGTTTATTAATATTGCCAGCCCTGCTGAGCTAAACGTGAAGTGTTGGAGGTAAAAGATGGTTTGTTAGTGTTCTCTGGACAGCCAGTTGGAGGAAATGTTGTCTACTTTCAGTAACCACATGGATGCTCATATAACCTGGGAGAAGAAGGATCCTACCTCTCTTGATGAGACTGAATTCGTTTTGGGTATCTCTTGCTGTCATACTCTGCTGACATTTCAAACTGACAAAGTTTGTCTTCAGTTCATACTAGTTCTTCTATTATAGTCTAATTACTTCTCTCATTGTCTCTTCTTTTCCCTGTGCACTAATCAAGCCAGAGGAAAAGCATTTATTAAACATAATAACCCTAAGATGTGAGCAATGGCGTATCTAGGATATTGCACTGTTGCTGGGCGCATGTGGCCACTGAGCAGTTTCTGTTAACCCAGTACGGCCCAATATCCTTCCTAAAGCATGGTAGTGTGTTCATTAAAAGATTAATGAGCTTAACTTGTATTTTTGAGCTGATATTATGGTAACATTATCTAAAAGGGGTGTCAGACGTTTGGACGGGGCACAATTTTAGTGCTTGCCGTAGGCACCGTTTTCCATAGATACACCGCTAGCCTTACTGGGCTAATGGAAACTGCTCAGTGGCACCATGCGCCCAGGGCTGGTACAATGCCTGCCATACTCTAGTTACACCTCTGGATGTGGGTGGTTTAAGACTTCATAGCCTTCAGAAACATTCCCATTTTTAAGAAAATATAGAGAGAGAATAGGGAAAGAAAAAACTTAGTATTTATTGAGCAGCAGCTATGCACCATGCACATTATCTGACATTAACTTTATAGCTACCTATTTGGAGGTATCATTAGCCCCAAAAATTGAAACTCAAAGAGTTTCATATGTATAGTTAGTAAGTGGTAGTAGTGGGCAGTAAATAGAGGAGCCTATGCTTTTGACCTTATACCAGGAATATTCAGTCTATCGTGGTGGATCGCTTAGGGAAAAAAAGGTAGATAAAGGATATCTGAGCTACACCATTCTAAACTGCTGTTTGTATCCAGAAAAAGTAAATTCTATGCCTGTATTGTCCAATACAATAGCCACTATCCACATGTGGCTATTTAAATTAATTGAAAGTAAATAAAATTCGTAATTTAGTTCCTTAGTCATTCTAAACATGTTTCAAGTCTCAATAGTTACCTGTGACTATTGGCTATTACATTGGACAGTGCAGATATAGAACATTTCTGTCATCGCAGAAAGTTTGATTGGGCAGGGCTGCACGAAGCTTTTTTACACAAGATGAGATGAAGTAAGATGTATCTGTACCCTCACTTGTAGAGATCTGTAACAATACCAAAATGAAAACAAGTGACATGCGTACTTGTCTGTGTGCTCGCACACGTGTGTGTGTGTGTGTGTGTGTGTGTGTGTGCCCCCTTGAAAGGAGGGGAAGGATAGGATAAAGGAGAGAAGAGAAAGGGAAAGGTCAAGAAGAGTCTTTCAGACTATGTCATTGTGTGCCGTGGAGTCTATTCCAACTCATAGCAACCCTATAGAACTGCCCCATAAAGTTTCTAAGTCTGTAATCTTTACTAGAGCAGGTTGCCAGGTCTCTTCTCCCATAGAGCAGTTGATGGGTTTGAACTGCCGACTTTTTGGTTAGCAGCCGAGTGCTTTAACCATGGTGCCACCAGTGCTCCTTTTTCAGACTGTAATGAGGGCAATTACCACAGGCTTTGTTTTGGATAGAGGAGTGGTGCAAGATATAATCAGAGTCGCAAGGAAATACTTTCTTGTAAAAGCAGTCAAACTGTTCAAAGAAGACTACAAGAGATAAACTCCAGGTACATCTTTCTGTTTCTGGCCAAGAAGTAACAGGGACCTATTCATCTTCCTACCTAAAATAACAACAAAAAAAAAATCAGATAAAATATAAGAAACTAGTTTTCAAGATGCTAGACATCAGACAACCAAGGACAAAGATCTTTGAAAGATGGGAAACAAAGTAAGCCCCGTGATTGTCTCAGTTTATAGCTTGAAAGAGTCACCAGCTCAAGGAGCAAGAAAAGGAAAGCCAGGAAGAGAGTACTTGTGTGTTGAGGAGTGGAGCTTGAAGTCCTGGGAGACCAAGGCAGCTAGAGTTAGTAAGACAGAGTACCAGTGAGGATGCTGCTCAGAGACAGAACTCTGCAGAGCCACAGAGGGTGCACCTCAAGAGTTCAGCAGAGAACTGATCAGCACAGGTTTGTGAGGAAACTGCTGAAGGCCAGGTCATGCCTTTCCATGGGCAGCCTGAAAGGTAACTGAGTGAGACAGGGGCTAAAGAAGCAACCATTTCAGTCTAACACGGTAGCTCTGATGGGCGTTATTCACTCCACAGCTTCCCACGTGGTTATCTGAGGCATTGTTGAAACTGCATTTGTAATTCAACTTTTCTTCTGCCCAATCCCTTCACAGGTATCTATCCCCAATAAATATCTTCCACACCAAAGCATTTCAGCATATGCTTCCAGAAGATCCAACCTGTGAAAGAAGGAAAAGATGACTCTGGGATGACAGCTAGTTAAAATCTGGCTTAAACAACTCTGTGGGGAATGGTGTAGTTTATTGAGACTGAGACTACTTTGGAAAAAATTGGTTGAGTGTATGAATGCAAGGGGTGAATATGAAGAGTCTCTTTGATTACATTATATTTGAGATGCTTATTAGATATCAAAATGGAGATGTTAAGAAGACAGTTATGTGATTCTGGACCTCAAGGGGGAAATCGGAGGCAGAGATAAAAATATGAAGTCATCAGTATTCAGACAGAATTTAGACTGAACTAGATAAAAAGAGTCTCCCAAACTGTTCAAAAACACATGAGAAGTCCCAAAGGTATTATTACATATTTAATTGGGGGGAAAAAAAAGGAATTCCTGGTTATATAATTTTGAGAAACACTGAGTGCTCTACTTACCCTGGAAGATTCACATTCCATATTATCAAGGCAAAGGTTTGGGAAAATTCTACAATAAATAAATCTATTTAGCTTTGTTTCACTCAGCATTCATGTGTGTGTGTGTGTGTGCGTGTGTGTGTGTGTGCGTGTGCGCTGGAGCCTTGGTGGCACAGTGCTTAAGACCTCAGCTGCTAACCAAAAGGTCAGCAGTTCCAATCCACCAGCTGCTCCTTGGAAACCCTATGGGGCAGTTCTGCTTTGTCCTATATGGTTGCTATGTGTCAGAATTGACTCTTATGACAATGGGTTTATATATGTTCTATATATATGCTATGTGTATATATATTTGTTTATAACATATCTATATTATATATATACATGTATGTATGTATGTATATATATATAAATTTTTAGGAGCCATCCATTAAAATTAGGTTCTTACGAATTGCAGTTTGAGATTATTGCTCTAGACTAAAAGTCTACCTAGAATTTCTATTTTGATATAAAAAAATTAGAAGACTACACTTTAAAATTCTATAGCATATATAGACTGTATAGACCATGCCTTCTAGTCTTCAGTTTTCAAAACTAAAACTCTGTGATTTCCCAACTTTCATATTATTTTTATTTTTCCTCTCATCTCCTTTACCACAGTTTAGCCAATTCATATTTTAAAGATAAAAGAGAGGACAAGGTCAGAGTGACACACTGAGATGCACTGGACAAAGCATTGTCCTTGGAGTCATAATACTCAAATATCAGCTCTGCTTCAAACAGGTTTGAGGTCCTGGCTAAGTTCTGACTCTGGAACTAATCTGTAAAAGGAAGAAGGTGAGCAGATGAACTTCAAAGTTTCTTCTAGCTCTAAAGCTATGTGAATGAAATAAGTGAGACTGAGGAATGAAGAAAGCAAAATACATTTTACAGGCTTTGTGCGGAACATCAATACTTAATCTCTCTCCTCTCTGCAGAGAATTGTGGTTATTTTATTAATACCTCCGAAATAAAGAATAGAGGAAATCTCTTATTAGTATTTTACTGGTAGGAGCAGACTTTTTTTTTTAAAAAAAAAAAAAAAAGAAGACTACTGGCTAATCTAAAATTTGCATATTGGGAGATTTATCTCCTCCACATTACAATCAAGAAATGAGAGTTATCTGTCATTATTTTCCATTTTAAGCTTATTGTTTTCTGAAAACGTGTGTATTTCTTGCCGTTAAATATGTCAATCTTGTAGTTAATGAAATAATTTTCCGTGTAGCTTCAACAGTTTTTATAGGAGGTCTGGCATCCAGTAGTGAATAAGCTGTAACACTTTGAAAGAGGATTAATACTTAGAAAAGGTAGAGAACAGACATATAAAATTAATTCTTAATACACACTAAAAAACCCAAACCAAGCCCACTGCAGTAGAGTCAATTCCAGCTCATAGTGACCCTATAGGACAGAGTAGAACTGCCCCTTAGGATTGCCAAGGAGTGGCTGGTAGATTCAAACTGCTGACCTTTTGGTTTAGCAGCCAAGCTCTTAACCACTGCACCACAAGGGCTCCGCCTTTAAACCTAAAAGCCATGATAGCCACTGAAAGGAGATACATGGAAACTGAGATCATTTCTGAATCAAATTCAAGTCATTGTTTCCCAGGAAAAGTAACTCTAAAGGAGAGAGCATTCACAGAAATCTTCATATATTTTCCTCTAATTAACAAAGCAGGAGCCCTGGTGGTGCAATGGTTAAATGCTGGACTGCTAACCGAAGGGTCAGCGGTTCAAATCCACCCAGTGGCTCTGCAGGAGAAAAGACCTGGTGATCTGCTTCAGTGAAGCTTACAGCCTAGAAAACCCTATGGGAGAGTTCTACCCTGTCCTATACGGTCACTATGAGTCAGAATGGACTCAATGGCACACAACGACAGGCAACAAAATAACAACACAGTATATTGGCTCAAGGGTTTTTTCCTGTTATCTCTTCAGCTTTTTCTTCTATGACGGGATGGACAGTGTCACATGACAAATCAAGTAACCAGGCAGAGACATAGGCCTAAGGCCTTATCTCTGCCATGCAGAATTGTAAGTGAAAAATTCATTCTTAAGATGCCAAGAAGCAAACACAATAGTTCTACTGACATTCCCCGTGCCATGACTATCAAGAGACAAAAGTGCTGGTGTTCATTTTGTTTGTTTATAATTGAATTGACATATCAACTTGTCCTGACAACATTTATTCTATGAAAACCATGATACTTTGGCACCATGTAGCCTTAACCTAAGACAAACAAAAGGTTCAGAGAGTAAAAATTAAGTGGAATCTCATGTCTTCAGCAGAGAAAATGCATGCTAGCCAGCAGGAAAACCCCCTAAACAACCACAATCTAAAAGACATCCAACAGAATTGTTCAATTTGGAAGACTAATAATAAATGGAGAAAGTTTCCTAAACCCCAGGTCAGAGTTCCTTTTCTTAATGGGGGATTAGAGAACTCTGGGAAGGGAGACACTCCAGACAGAGTGTCCAGATAGAGCCTCCATCGTGCCCTTCCAGTTAGGCTGGGTAAAGCATTCTCAGCTGCTGAGTGGATATAGAATCCCAGAGTGAGGCAAGGGTAGAAAAGCCCTGAGATTTAAGGCAGCAGCTGAAGAAACCAAAAACAAAACAAAAACCAAACCTGTTGCTGTTGAGTCAATCCCCACTCATAGCAACCCTATAGGACAGGCTAGAACTGCCCTTTAGGGCTTTCAAGGAGCAGCTGGTGGATTCGAACTGCCAGCCTTTTTGGTTAGCAGCCAAACCCTTAACCACTGCATCACCAGGGCTCCCCAGCAGTTGAAGAACAGCTGTAAAGCTAGCAATGGCCAGGAGCAGGACCACTGAGCATAGGCTTGCTAAAAATGGGATGATCTTTAGAACATACTTAGAAAGCTTAAAGGAAAACTCAAATATTTTGCATCTCCATATCCATTTACACAGGCCAGCTTTGTAAAATACCTCACAAGCGAGGTTAATAATGGAATTAATTTTAGCATTAGGATTTTAGGGAAAAGCACTTTAGCTTTGAGCAAGAGAATAAAAAATGTATACTTCCATTTTTAGTTTTTTCTTTCCATAAATTATAAAAAAAGTTTTCTTTAAAAGTCTTAGATTGATAAATATGACAAAATAATTTCTCAGAAAAAAACGAAAAGAAAACCTTTTGTAAATTTTAACCTAGTAGTAATCTCAAATCACATTTCAGATCTCTCTGTGACATTCGCAGAAGCGTGAATATGAAATTTGTCATGTAGTTGGGGTAAGGAGCAGCACAGAAAGTATTTGTTTTGTTCAGACACTTCTCTGCTTATATTTTGGCTAAAGCTTGAGACATATCACTCCAGAAAATAAAAGCTGCCAGATTTTTCTCTGCTTGAGCATCTAGAGCTCAACAGTGATTTACTAAGCTACCAATGCCAGAGAACTAAAGAATGTATTTTGATAGAAGGAAGTAACCTTCAGGGCTTGGGAGAAGTTTGCAAATGGAAAAGTGCTTTTCACCAGAGACAGAATATTAAGTTAGAAAAGATCTGTGACACCTGCCATTCATCTTTGTTTGGAGGGAAAAAAAGCCAGGCAATAAATGTGTGTGAGGGCCTGTGCTGAAGGTACATGATGTGCACGCCAGAAGAAGAGATGAAGGATGTCCCCCAGCACTGCCGGGAGGGCAGGGGCAGCCAAACACACACCTAATAAGGAGGAGCGCCCCAGGGGGCTCCACTCAGAAAGCACTGAAAATATCCGACGGACATGCACACACACACGAAATAACCCTAAGAGCAGTTCTTTACATGTGTATAGTACTGTAAACACATCACCTCATTTAAGCTTAAAAAAACATCGTAGGGTGAAAAGAGGTTATGATCCCCTTTATTCTGATGAAGAAACATTGGCTCAAAGAAGTTAAGTAATTTGTCCAAAGTCACAAAATAAAAGTTAAAGCCCCAAGTATTGAATTCAAGCCTTCAAAAGCCTATAGCTCTTTATACTAAGCCATGTATAAATATCAAATTTTAGCCTTCTTGAGGATTTTTCTCAATTAATGAAATTAAATTGCTGCAGTTACCCTGTTAGGAGGAATGTACTTTCTCTGTTCCTGGAGTCCATGAGGAGAGATTTTCCCTAAGCATCTTCAAGCCTCTGACAGTGCTTTGTTCACTATTCAGGAGGTGATGGATTTTTCTCACTAGAAAGAAAGCCTGCCTGTAGAAAGCTATAGTTCTCTCCTGTTTGGCCATGTAATCAGGACAGCTTAGTGAAGGTGCTGCCCTGTACAGCATGGCCTGTGACTGGACAGGTATATTTGGCTTATTCTGCGGCTCATAAGACAAGTTAGCTCTCATGCTAACCGATTTCTGCAACTTTGAATCTGTCTTTGGTAAGAGAGATACCATTCCCTCCTTTTCAACTTTTCTGTGCCGTTTTATTTTGGGTATGCCAATTATAAGTAGCTTGTAGTTATTTATTTCTAGAGTTTCTGCCTTTTAGTAGATCAGTTTAAGCGGTTTATATTTATTGTGATTAATGATACAGTGGGCTTGTTTTAGCAATTTTATTATGTATTTTGTTTAATTTTTGCCCCCTTTTTATTCCTGCCTACCATGGGATTAAGAAAGTTTTTTATTTTTGTTTTCATTGTTGGGATTTCTCTTAAATATTTGTCAACATACTTTCTTAACCTAATATATTTTAATATAATAAAGTCTAAAACTTATTAAATCTCTCTAACCTCCTTTTCAGTAAGACAGCAAGTTTGAGCTATCCATTTTATATATTGTCTGATTTTTAGTTCCTCTTATTTTTAAATACACGCAAATATTATTCCATTTACATTTGTTACTTATTTTTTTTAACCAATGTGCTTTTATCAATGTCTTTGCTAGACATTTTTTCTTATATTACACGTTTTCCTTTTTCTTCTTGCTAAAATATACTCTTCAGAGCACTTTAAATTAAATTCTTTGGTAGAAATAATATATTTTAGTCTTTAAGTGTCCAAAATTATGTTTCCTTCATCCTCATTTTTGTATAATAGTTTACTTGGGTATAGATTTTAGCAATCTTAGTAATGTATAATGTTTATTGTGATTTCAATTTTAGTTTTTTTAAAAATTGCAAAAAATATAGTTGATTCATGATTCACAACTACCTGTTTTCTTTTAATGCCCCCAAGTTTTGTTTTATGGATCGTATTTTTTCCTTTAATTCATCAAGAGTTTTAATCATGTTTATTTAGAGTACATTCTAGATTACTTAATTACTTCTATATTTTCATGAATGAATTCTTTTTTTGCTTTTTTGTTGTTTCTTTGCAGTGAGGGAGAATCTAATCTTCAGGTTGGAATCTGTCAGGCATGTTTTCATTTTTGTTGGTGTGTTTATTTTTCACGGATTTTTTTTCTTTTTCTTTCTCATCTCTCCTTTTGGGCTGTTTTTAAGTAGTCTCAGTTCTGCTCTTACAGGTACACAAATCAGAAGCATGTTTCATCTATCTTCGTGGATTACACATTTTCAGAACTGAAGTCAATATCCAGTATTTGTTTGGTTTCTAAACATTTAGAATTCTTTGCTTTCTCCCTTCAACCTTTTTATTTGCATTCGACCTTAAACAGGACAAGAGATTTTACAGCTTCCATTTATGGATGGGGAAGCACAGTCTCCAGTGTCCTGCCCCTTGTGAATATATTCTGTCCACTTTTCCCTCAGGCAGTGACCTCTGGAACCCCACTGCCAACTTTAGGTGCCAGAATCTTGTGAGGTTACAGCCATAGTCCCAATTTGATACCACGAGTTTTGCCATTGCTGATAAAAGACTTTTGTATTTTTATTATATTTTTAATTGTAATAAAAATAATCACATATGATTTCTACATGTTGGAAATGGAGCAGAAAGATTGAGAGCAGTCTGGTCTTCCAGATAACACAGGTAGCTAGGGATGGAGCCACGAAAACATGAATCTGGTTTCCTGATCCCTGATTAAGACACCACACTACTCACTCAGCAGTTTTTCTCCTGTATTCCTGTGGGTTTATTTGCTCACTTTTCCCCAACGTCTGTCATCTACATGAGCTGAATATAAGCCTAGGCTTTAGAACATGCTTCCCAGTCATTCATAGAATTCAAAATAATTAAACTGGAACAAAGTACTCCTACACTGTCTAAATGGTAAAGCATTCCCCATGAGTATTTCTCTCTGTATATATTTTGCAGGTAAAAATGCCTGCAGTATATCACTGACATAAGATATTAGACCTTCAGTGATAAATAGCAATAGACAATAAAAATAATGACAATTAGAGGACTATTATTAAATACTAATGTACTTTGGCCAAATTGGGTATAGGTATGTGTATGTACTTGATTCGTATTATTTTTAATTAAACATTATCACTGTTGTGTCAAACATGTAAGTATTTTATGAAACCGGACTTGGAAACCTTAAGACAAACTCCAATATCTATATGCAAAAAACTGAAACAAGACCCATATCTCACACCATGTACAAAAACTAACTCAAAATGGATCAAAGACTTAAATATAAAATCGAAAACAGTAAAGATCATGGAAGAAAAA
>NW_004444103.1:615022-641825 GCF_000243295.1 Trichechus manatus latirostris
AAAAAAAAAAATTCTGTATGGGAGACTAACTTGAAATGTAAACTTCATTTAATTACATCAATTAAAAAAAAGACAAACTCCAGGAAGGAAGCATGTTCCCAAATATTAGTAGCTGGCTGCCCCCTGCTGACATCCTCTTAGTGACTACTAATGTGTGTGCCTAAAAGCTGATGGATTCTCTTGACCTTTGAAACAATTAATATAACATTGAAACTCCCTCTGAAGCTTGTTTCCATCATTGATTTAATTTAATGGTCCATCCTGGATATTTAAAGGCTGCTAGAATCCTTTGGCTATTAATCAACTGAGCATTGAGATACGGAATCACATGTTCGTTGGCAAATTCTGGATTCCAGGTCTGTCTCTCTATGTGAGCTTGGACAAGACACTTTAGCACTGCAAACCTATATTTCCTGATTTGTAAATTGAAATTATGCTAAAGTTCCCGTCCATCTAACATTTTATGAATTTTTGAAGAAGAAAGGAATCAAGGGACTTAATACATCAAAACAGATTAATAAATGATGTTATACTAGACAGGTAAAAATTCCTAATTTGTCAGTTCTTGAGTTTTTAGAAATTCATATCTTTTATGGATTGTGAATCAGTGTTTTCTCCAGTGAGACTCAGCGATGAGTCATATATAGTATTTCTCAAAATGCAGAGCAAAAAGATAAACTCGTTACCGAGAAGGACCAGGGCTGGTACTTGATCCACCCACTAAAGTGACAACGATCCAGTGTCTAAGGGTTCGGCAAACTCTGGTCTCAAGTCTAGTAAAAATTTGGCATGATGGGTCCAAGATAAATAACAAGACATGCTGAGCAGGTGATAGGAGTTTGACAACAGGAATGATTTTGAGCACTGCTCAGAAATCCAGGCAGTAACAGCACTAGAGAAATCTGTCCCCAGGAAACATTTCCTTGAAGAGGTTCTGGAAAGGCTTTAATATTAGTAAATCATGATTTGGACACTGTGAGAAAAATAAAACAACCCGAGAGAAAAGTGTGTTTTCAGATTTCCTGGGTGGTGAAACCAAAGCCTTTGCCAAACAAAGGGACCCATCTGTGTTGAAGAGCAGCACTGCAGGAGCCAAGAGAGAATTCCAGGCTGTTACTTGGAGGAAAAGGTAGGCTCTGAGTTTTCATCACTGGGACACCGTGCACCAGCTCATACTGGCAACAAAGGTGACTCAAGGCACCATTTTGGGGCCCACGGGTTAGTGTTGAGGCACAGTGTCCTAAATCACCCGAAGAGGGAGGGACACTCAATAAAATGCCTCGATTAGCATTGGACTAGAAGCTGGAGGTGGTTGAGTCTATATGGGCAGAGAAAGCCATGGGCTTAGGTAGAGGAAATGAGGAGGGAAGATGGTGGAAAAAAATGATGGGCAGAGACCAGAACAGCTGGCAGGCTGCATCCAGCAACAGTGCAGCACATATCTTGTGAAGTAAATTCTAGTAAAGCTGAATGTTGGCTGTTAGTTATTCGAAGTGCCGCTAAAAATGATTAAACATCCTCACTCAAATATTATGCTGATATAAAATGAGAAAATGCCACCTAGCGTTCTTAACAGTGCTGAGCAATAAGAAGCAGGGAGAAAAGATACCCAAAATAGTGCTTTATTCATTCTTCTTCAGGCACCCAAATGAACTCCAAAAATAGCTCTGAATATTACCACAAATCTGATACCACATGTGTCAGATTTTAGCTTTGGCATTTATTAGGTTTTGGAAATGTCTCAATTTGTCAGCTATAAATCAGATATAATTGATATTTCTTAGAATTCTGGGACATTTTCAGAATTTAAAAATACGTGCACATAGTATATAATGACCAGCCCTCGTGCGGTTCATAAAGGGGCTTCCCTGACAGCAACCACAGCAGTTCATTAAAAATGCCCCAGTCAGTTCAGGTTTCAAATCTCATAACTGCTGTGACAGTCACCTTGGGTGTGTTACAAATGAGTGTACCCACACAACACAAGCTAGTGGCTAGGAAAGCCCAAAAAATATACACAGCAGCTCTCTGGAATCCATGTCTTAAAATACGCACAGCAGCTCTCTGGAATCCATGTATCTGATACATTTGCAAGGGGCACCTGCCCACAGAGGGCAAAATGTGAAATGTTAGAGACACACAGAGACATTTTGTGAAGAGCTGCATCATTACAATGGAAGAATAACTTTATATTTGCATATATTCCAGATGGATCAAAGATAAAGGCCCACAAAATTTACAAATCATAAAATTACTAGTACTTTGCCAAGCAGTATGAAGAAATGAATGCTTTTCAGAACTTTCTTTCAGTGAAACAACTAGGACCTAGATAAAACATAAAATGTATTGCTCACGGGAAATAAGGAAAATCACGTAAGTGCCAAACAATCAAATAAACAAAATCTATCAGTTAAAACCAAAAATTTAAATTGTGATAAAATTCAAAGAGCAGGGTTGCCCTGAGGGCAAATGCTGATATAAGCGCTTCACTGGTTGAAAACACTGGACCTAAAATTCTGGAATTAAGCCAGTAATGGAAGAAGAGTTGGACCAGTTCCACATGGTAGAAGGAGATGGACTAGTGCCCCCTGGCTCTAAAACCATTCCTGTCCTTTCTGGCCAGTTTTCACTAATTGATCTAGTCTTTTGCTGAAAGATCAGACAAGAGCTCCTGGGAATAATTCATTATTGACAAGTTTCTGTAGTCAGTTTGAACTGATGCAAATGTTTTTCCTGCTTTCTCTCAAATAAAAATATCAGGGAGGTCCTGACTTTAGCACTGATAACAGTAAGAGGTGCCACTAGGAACCAGGAACACTGGGCACAGACTAACTGATGTACAGCTGAGGAGGTATAATTGGAGAAAAACAAAACAAAACTAGAGCACTTAAAATACTCACAGGCTACAGTGTCTGGGAAGTTATAAAGCAAAGCTGTTACACATGCAAGAAGTCAGGTAAGTACCCAGTCAGGGCAACACAGGTGACAAAACAGGAAAATGTTTGTCTTAAAGTAGACCCATCTTAGTCATTGTTTTTACTCAGATTACAAATGAGATAACAAGATGAATGTCCCTGGTATAGAACCAGACACTTTGTAGAGGTTAACATAACTCTTGGTTGAATCTGAACAGAGCAGCATAATCTCCCAAAGGTTCTTGTTAACATTTATGTTTTACCTGGAAATTGAGAATAAATCCTGCAGGTCATACCTAATCCTCTTCCTTGAACACAAATCATTTCCTTTTCACCATCAATCTCTCCCACTCCACTTACCGGGAGGCCCCAGTTTATACCTAGCCCCTCGATCAGTATCAGGAGCCTTGTTGTTAGTTGCCATAAGGTTGATTGCAACTCATGGCAAGCCTATGTGTGCAGAGTAGAACCGCTCCATAGAATTTTCAAGGTTGTGACCTATTGGAAGCAGTTCGCCAGACCTGTCTTCTGACGCACCTCTGGGTGGGTTCGAACTGCCAACCTTTAAGCTAGTAGTCGAGTGCTTAACCATTTGTGCCATTCAGGGACACCATCGGGAGATTACCCATCTCTAAACTTGTTGATTTGATCTGGGCACAAATGTCTTTGATGGCTACTGATTAGTACAAGTAGAGAGGAAGCAGAGATAGGCCAGCCTAGCTGCTTGGAGTAGAGACATGCCACTTTCATTTTTTAGAGTATACTTATTGAATACTTACATTATGTTAGGCCCCAGGTGAAGTTCTAGCTAGAGAGGTGATAATTAGATAGATAGATAGACGATAGAAACTTAACAAGACTTTATAAAAACAAATTTATGAAGTAGGAAATATAATTCACTCCATTTTACACAAGAAGAAACTGAAGCTCAGCAAAGCTGAGAAACCTGCCTACTGACTCAGATTGCTCTGACTTATCCAGAAGTCTGTGATGTCAAAGAGGATGTCTGCCAAATCTCCAGCTCTGATCCGAGGATCTCCCTGGCATGTTGACTTACCTTCCCAAACCTGCCCCATCTTCTCTTGATTTTTTTTTTTTTAATCATCTTACCATCATCTCAGTCTCTCAAGTTTAAAACTTATGATACTTTCTGATGCCCTTTGAGAAGACCAGCCCAGGAGGATTCCCTAGGATGTCTCTGAGCACCTAGAGGACACAAGGAGGCCTGGACTAAGGGATCTCCTAAATGGAACCAAGGGAGAAGGGGAGAAGACATCAGCTAAAAAAAAACTTCACTGGATTCCCATTGCTGAGTGAACAAGCCAATATTCCCAGACATGAAGGGAAAGCTAAATCCACAGGTCCAGTGTCTTCACTATCAGGTAGTAGTGGGGTGAGGAGGATAGGGATGGATTTAAAAGTTGGTCTTGTTTTTGTTGGATGCCGTAGAGTTGCTTTCGACTTATAGCAACCCCATATGAGAAAGTAGAATTGCCCCATAGGGTTTTCTAGGCTATAATCTTTAAGGAAGTAGATCCCCAGGTTTTTCTGCTGCAGAGCTGCTGGGTGGGTTAGAACTACCAACGTTTTGGTTAGCAGCCAGGTGTTTAACTGTTGCACAACCAGAGCTCTTTAAGTTGCTTTTAAACCTGCTTAAATTGTTTCTCCAGCTTGGAGAGAACCAACAAGGATAAAACCAGGAACACAGTCCACCTGTGCAGCTATTCAGGAATTTGATCGTCTTGGAACCTGATCATGAGCGCCCCTGGTGGCTGGTTCTGAATAATGAGAAGAGGAAACTTGAAGTGCTGAACTACCCAAGAGACATCCATAAACCCATTGCCATCGAGTCGATTCCAACTCATAGTGACCCTATAGGACAGAGTAGAACTGCCCCATAGGGTTTCCAGGGAGGGGCTGGTGGATTCGAACTGCTGACCTTTTGGTTAGCAGCTGAGATCTTTTTTTTTTTTTGATTGTATTTCAGGTGAAGGCTTACAGAACAAATAGTTTCTCATGAAACAGTAGTACACATACTGTTTTATGACATTGGTTAACAACCCCACAACATGTCAATCCTCTCCCTTCTTGACCTTTTTTTTTTTTGTGAAAATATACATAGCCAAAGATAAACCATTTCAAAAATTTCTATATGCACAGTTCAGTGACATCGACTACGCTCTTCCAGTTGTGCTGCTATTCTCACTTTAAATGAAAGTTTACAGAACAAAATAGTTTCTCATTCAACAGTTAGTACACATGTTGCCCTATGACAATGGTTAACAACCTCACAACACATCAACACTATCCTTACTCAACGTTGGGTTCCCTATCACCAGCTTTCCTGTCCCCTTCTGCCTTCTGGCCCTTGTCACTGGACTGCTGTGCCTGATTAGTCCCATTTGGTTTTATGGGGCTGTCCACTCCCTGGCTGAACGGTGAACCTCGGAAATGACTTCACCACTGAGCTAAAAGGGTGTCTGGGGGCCATACTCTCGGGGTTTCTCCAGTCTCCTTTAGGCCAGTAAATCTGGTCTTTTTTTTGTGAGTTAGAATTTTGTTCTACATCCTTCTCCAGCTCTGTCCAGAACCCTCTGTTGTGATCCTGGTCAGAGTAGTCAGTGGTAGTAGCCGGGCACCATCTAGCTGTACTGGACTCAGTCTGGTGGAGGCCTTGGTATCCTGTTCTCTTGCAGCTGAGATCTTAACCACTGTGCCACCAGGGATCTAGAGATATCCATAATCCTCAATAAAACAATAACAACAATAATGATAACTGATATTTACTGAGTATTTTTCCGTGCCAAGCAATGTTTTAAGTAAGCCCTTTTAAATAAATCAGTCCGTTTAATCTTAACAACATCGCATTTTAGCCTCGTTTCACGGATGAGGAAGCTGAAACATAGCGAAGTTGACTTCTTTCCCAAGACACATTACTTATAGGTTGGAGAGCTAGAATTCAAACTCAGGGAGTTTGGCTACAGAGCCTGGTCTCTTAAAAGTATCATCTTTCTTTAACAAGTATAAACTTCAAAGTCCTAATCTTTTTGCTTAAAGTAAAAATATGAATTTGATGATGCCTTGAGAAAAATTTAACAAAGAGAAGGTGTGTGGTGTTTACAGTTACCAACTGTGAAAGGCATTTATCATGGAAAACTCCAAAACTGGTTATTAAGAAGTCAAGAATAGCTTTAGCAAATCCTGCCAAGAAAATTCCAAAAATTTAGAAATCAAGGAAGAGTTTTGCAAGGCCAAGTGAGCTGTAGTGGAACCAAAAATGGGGTTAAGACTCTGACCTCTTTTTAAATGAATAAGAAATATTCCAGAAGTAAATCCATCCATCTATGGGCAGCTAATTTTCGACAGGGGTCAAAGTCCATTTATTGGGGAAGAAACAGTCTCTTTAACAAATGGTGCTGGCATAACTGGATGTCTATTTGCAGACAAATGAAACAGGATCCATACCTCACACCATACATTGGAACTAACTCAAAATGGATCAAAAACCTAAATGTTAAAGCTAAAACTATAAAGTTTCTGTAAGATAACATAGGGACAAAACTATGGGATCTAGTTTTTTTCAGAAATAGACTATCAAACACAACTACAAATGCACAAACAACAGAAGACAAATTAGATAACTGGGACCCCGTAAAAATTAAATACTTATGCTCTTCAAAAGACTTTATCAAAAGAGTAAAAAGAGAACTTAGAGACTGGGAAGAAATCTTTGGGAATGACGTATCTGATGAGGTTCTAATCTCCAAAATACAGAGAAAACATCAACAACAACAATAAAAAGACAAATAATCTAATCAAAAATGGACAAAGGACATGAACACACACTTCCCAAAATAGGACATTCAGGCAGCTAACAAACAGATGAAAAGATGCTCATGATCATTAGCTATTAGACGCAAATCAAAACTACAACGAGATACCATCTCACCCCTAGAAAAATGACACTGATCAAAAAGACAGAAAACCACAAATGCTAGCGGGGTTGTGGGGAAATTGAAATTCATATACTGCTCGTGGGATTGTAAAAAGATACAACCACTATCAAAAATGGTGTAGCACTTCCTTAAACAGCTAGAAATAGAAATACCTTATGATCCAGCAATCCCACTCCTAGGTATACACCTGAGAGAGCTAACAGCAGTGACACAAATAGACATATGCAGCATTATTCACAATAGCAAAAAGATGGAAACAACCTAAGTGCCAAATTGTAGTATATACATACAATGAAATACTATGCAGCTACAAAGAATAATGATGAGTTCTCAAAACATATATGAATTTGGAAGACATTATGCTGAATGAAATAATTACAAAAGGACAAATATTGCATTGTCTCCCTTTTATAAAAAAGACAAGAATAGGTATATACACAGAAAACAACATTCTTTGATGGTTACCGGAGATGGGAGAGGGAGGAAGGGGGACTCACTTTCTAGACAGTAGACACTTGATAGTTTTGGTGATGGGTAAGGCAATACCAAATAAGGGTGAAGTCCACACAACTTGACCAAGGTAAATGATGACACTAAGAAGTACACAAGAATAAGGGACAGTTTTTTGCTATAACATACACAATTTTGCAACAACAGTAATAACCAGAAATATGTGTGTGGTTACATAAGTAGATATGTATGCATATATGTGTATAGGAAGGCACATGTGAATATATGTATATGGGTGTACATATATAGGTGTATCTGTAAGCTTATGGATATGCGTGTTTGTGTGTGCTGCATATATATTCATATATGTAATAAAGCACATACCAAAACCAAACCAAACCGGTTGCCATCAAGTTGATTCCAACTCATAGCAATGCTATAGGACAGAGTAGAACTGCCCCATAGGGTTTCCAAGGAGCAGCTGGTGGATTTGAACTGCTGACCTCTTGGTTAGCAGCCAAACTCTTAACCACTGCACCACCAGGCCCCAGTAAAGCACATAGGAGGCACAATTGTGGATACTTCCAAGACATAACTAAATACCTCACAGGTTTGGTATACTGGGTTTGAAGGTTTAGGACCATAGTCTTGGGGGACAACTCAGTCAATTGGCATAACATAGTTCCTAAAGATATTGTTTTCTATCCTAGTTTGGTGAGTAGCATCTGAGGTTCTTAAAACCTTGTGAATGGCCATCTAAAATACAACTATTGGTCTGTACTCATCTGGAGCAAAAGAGAAAGAAGGAAGCCGAAGACTCAAAGTAGAAACTAGTCTGCAGGACTAGGAGCTCACATGAACCACAGCCTCATCTAATCCTGAGACCACAAGAATTAACCGGTGCCCACCTACCACCAACAACTGTTCTGACAGGGACACAATAGATGGTCCCAAATAGAATGGGAGAAAAATGTAGAACAAACTTCAAATTTCTTAAAAAAGACCACATTTACTGGACTGGTAGAGACTAGAGGATCCCCCGAGACCATCGCCCTGAGATTCCCTTTAGATTTGGAACTGAACTCATTCCCAGAGGTCATCTTTATGCCAAATAATCTATTTGCTCATAAAATAAGCCATATCACCCATGCGTACTGTGCTCCTTTAAGTAATCATCTATATAAGACCAAATGGTCAATATTTAAAGAAAGATGAGAAGATAAGGGAGGCAGGAAAGCTAGATTAATGGAAAGGGAACAACCAGAATAGAAATAATGAAAATGCTGACACATTGTGAAAAATGTAACCAATGTCACTGAACAATATGTATAGAAACTGTTAAATGGGAACCTAATTTGCTATGTAAACTTCCACCAAAAATAGTTAAAAAATGAATAAGAAATATGCACAGCAATGAATGGATAAACCAGATTCCAGTTCTCCTTTCTCAGTGCTGTGGGCACTCAGGTTCCTGGGGAACAGTTTGTCCTAAAAGATGAGAGTATGTAAAGACCCGATCTCATTTCTTGTTAGTCACTTGAAAGTTAGCAGAGTGCATTCAACAAACAATATCTGTTTATAAAGCAAGGTTGATCAATTCTGAGCATGTATTTCTCCCAGGTAAGCTGAACTGTAAAGATTTTGCATTGAAAAAAATACCACCACTGTTTTCCCAAATTATTTGGCAACACAAATCATGGAAGATGCTATAATAAGATTGTCAACCCACATTGTGAAATTGTTACACTTACAACTATTGCATAGATGAAACACATTTACAGCTCATTTTAAGATTTGTATTCCAGTGCCCAAGTCCATTAAAATCATCTTTTAATAGAGAAGAAATCAGCTGGTGATTTAAGCAGGTAAATATTGCGTGTTGAACTGATGGCTAATTCTATTTGAAGTTTAGCATATATTTCATGGCACACATCAACATGGCACCTGAAGTTTCAGGTCAGTGCAAGAATGTAGCAGGCTTTAACTGACAGCAGAGTCCCTGGGTGGTGCAAACTGTAACTCAGTTGGCTGCTAACTGAAAGGTTGGCAGTTCGAGTCCGCCTAGAGGTTCCTCAGAAGAAAGTCCTGGTGATCTATTTCCAAATAATCAACCATTGAAAACGCTATGGAATAGAGTTGCACAGCATGAAAAGTGTAATCAGTGTCGTTGAGTTGTGTAGAAACTGTTGAATTGGCAAATGTTCTGTTGCATATATTTGCACCACAATAAAAAAGAATACAGAGAAAAGGAAAACAAACGACAACCAAAAAAAGAAAACCTGATGGAGCATAGTTCTGTTCTGACACACATAGGGTTGCCATGAGTCAGAATTGATTCCAAGGTGACTGGTTTGGTTTTTAACTGGCAGCAGTGGGGAAGATGAGGAGCAAGAACCCCTGGTGAGAGCAGAAAGGGTCTACTCAATAGATTAGCCATAGCACTAGCAGAAGTATGGCTGGGAGGGCACCCCCTTGGAACAGGAGCAGAGTAGCCAAACTCAGCTGGAGAAACTAGTTTTACCTTTAAGAAAGAAAGATTAGAATCCATTTTTATAGAGTGTTTGGACTTTTGTTACCTATTCATTTATCCGGTAAAAATTTGAAGGCCACCTTCTATCAGGAAAATTCTAGGGGATAATGGAGAGTGAGACTGATTAATAGTCATGAAAAAGCAGTTTGTAAAGTGGCTAAGTGTGTCCCTAAAACTAAAATGCCAGGGTTGGCCCTTAGGTAGCTGTGTGGCCTTGAATGTGTAACTAAAGCTCTCTGTGTTTCAATAGCCTTATTGGTAAAAATAGAGATTAGTATCTATCTTAGAGCAGGATTTTCTTTGTGAAGGATTAAATAAGATAACGTGCACAATATCTGGCAATAGTAAGCATTCAATAAATGTTACTTGTTTTTCTTATGTTGTTGTTAGGTGAGGTGCCATTGAGTCAGTTCCGACTCATAGCAACCCTGTATACAACAGAACGAAACACTGCCCCGTCTTGCGCCATCCTCACAGTCATTATGCTTAAGCACATTGTTGCAGCCACTGTGTCATTCCATCTCATTGAAGGTCCTCCTCTTCTTTGCTGACCTTCTACGTTACTAAGCATGATATCCTTCTCCAGGGACTGATCCCTCCTGATAACGTGTCCAAAGTATGTGAGACGTAGTCTCACCATCCTTGCTTCTAAGGAGCATTCTGGTCGTACTTCTTCCAAGACAGATTTGTTCGTTCTTTTGGCAGTCCATGGTGTATTCAATATTCTCCTCCAGCACCACAATTCAAAGGCATCAATTCTTCTTCGGTCTTCCTTATTTATTGTCCAGCTTTCGCATGCATATGAGACGATTGACAACACCATGGCTTGGGTCAGGCACACCTTAGTCTTCAAGGTGACATCTTTGCTTTTCAACACTTTAAAGAGGTCTTCTGCAGCAGATTTGCCCAGTGCAATGCATCGTTTGATTTCTTGGCTGCTGCTTCCATGGGCGTTGATTGTGGACCCAAGTAAAATGAAATCCTTGACAACTTCAATTTTTTCTCCATTTATCATGATGTTACTTATTGGTCCAGTTGTGAGGATGTTTGTTTTCTTTATGTTGAGGTGTAATCCATACAGAAGGCTATAGTCTTTGATCTTTTATTGTAGTTATTATTATCATTCCTATAATAATATAGGGCCATTCTACCACTAGCAGAAATTTCAAAGTAGATAACATGAAACTCCTCCATAATATTTGAACCTCCCCCTGTTACCCATTTTGAAAATAGAAAAGCAAGGAGATTTCCTGGAGGGAGTGGCTGCCCTGTATGGGTCCTCTCTTTTCTTCAAGGAGGCAGCAGACTGTTCTGTGGAGGCTGGAAGAGTAAGTGAAGACCGGTGTCTCTTCCTTCCCTTCAAACTAGAGAGAATAGGATTCCATGGAACCACTTGGAGAGCTTGGAATTGTTGCCTGCGATGGGGAGACTCTGCGACACCTGGCACACACCTGAGAAGGTGGCCCCTGACACAGTGACCTGGTGATGGGAACTAGAGGAGGGCATTTAGAAGTAACTACTCTCCCTTCTTCATTGGAAGCAAGGAATGGGTAACTGTTCCTGAGGACTAAATGTGGGCTACAATAAAGAAACTGCATGCCTGGAGCCATTTTAAATTCTGCTCAAGAAGACCACCTGGAAGGGTAGGGGGCTCCTAAAGGGAGAGGGTGTGTGCAGAATGTACCCCTAGAAAGCTGGAGGCTGAGGGAGATGTGGCCTGCCAAAGGGAAGGCCTCTAGAGAAAGAACCAGGCTTGAATTTCTCTTAGAGTCAGAGAAGAAGTAGCCAGTTCATGCCAGTTCAGTTTCTGTCACTACTCAATCAAGAACTTGGCTGACGTGTCCCCTGTTTTCTCTCCCCCAGTCATCCCTGGTCTGGCACTGCAGAGGGAGAGAGGGAAGATACTGCAAAGATGCCGCCACACCCTTCTCTGCCTAAGGCAGGTGGTCAGTCAACTGCAGACCCCAGGAGTGGGAGGGTGAGGGGAAGTTGAAACGTTATGGAAGAATGAAATGTTGATGAAAATCTCAGGACTCGTTCATTTCTGACTTGAGACATAATTTGGTACCTTAAAGTAACCATAGTACTGTGGCTACTTTTCTTACCTTTACTAAGAATGAGCATAAAAGTCATAGACCTGCTCAATTTTCATCTCGTGACACGAGAAAAGCGCCCCTTGATGAATAAATTGTAAAGGGGCAATGGGAGATACAAACAACTTTTCATCATGATTACGCTGCACACATTGAGCTGGCTGATATGCTGACTACACGGTTACCAAACACCAGCTCCATGCTAGGCAATGTGCCAGCTACCGTAGTGCTGCTACTGTACTGTGTATTCCTCACAGCTTTGGGAGGGAGGCACCATTCTTAACTGTTTGCCCAGTAATGACAGTGAGGTGTGGAAACCATGTTAAGTCTTTTTCTTAAGATCACCTAGTAAGTTAAGATTTTATTATTTTATTTCTTTCCTCTAGCAGACTCATTTATGGCTTTTTCATTTTCTACATAGGTTATTTTTTCCATTTTTTATTAAAGTTTTCTTACTCAGAAAGGTTAGTGTTAGTAAGGGATTCATTAGCCAATGAACTGCATCTTAGGAATCATTTTCTAGCAATTTCCCAGCATGTGTCTAGAAGGAGCCCCTTTAAACTTGATTCCCTATTATCAAGGAGCACAAAGCTCCAATCAACAGTTTCGAGTCCTAGTTGTAATAAACCCTTGCTAGGTTTAGAGGAGACAAGGTTAAAGAATAACGTCAAGAGAATTCCACTCCATCTAAGATAGAAGCAATTAAAGGAGTTTTCTCTCATCTATCAGTTCAAACTCACTAGGCAGTCTGCAAGAGAAGGATGTGGCAGTCTGCTTCAGTAAAGATTACAGCCTAGGAAACCCTATGGGACAGTTCTACTCTGTCCTATATGTTTGCTATGAGTTGGAATTGACTCCACAGGAACGGGTTTTACAGGGAATATGTTGCATATTCAAACAAAAAAAAAACACCTCAAATTCAGTTAGTAACAATTAGAATAAACAGCCAAGTGAACATTTATTAACAGGTGTCACAGAATCCTGACATATGTCATGTAAGTGAATGGCTTTAAATCATTGGATAACTATATAATGACTATACGCAAGTATAAAACAATTGTATAGGACAAATGCAGAACAAAATATTTCCAAGAAAGATAACAGTTTGGGAAAACTAAAATGCAATGGTTGCTCCCGCATTTTAAAATACAACTCTCCAACCCAGATGACAAACTATGCACATTTAATTGTGTATTTAAGTAGCAAGTTGTGTCTTCATCACTGGCAAGTTGTGGTCATTAATAATGGAAAATGCGTTTGGTTTTCACAAATATGTTTCACTTAACGTTTTAGACCAGAAGGAAGAGCTGTTTTCATATAACATTAAGAATGAAAGCCCAAAGCATGACTAAACATTTAGTTTCAGGAATTAAAAGCCAAGTAGAAGAATAATTCATGAATTTGTAAATCATTCTTTCCTATTGTAGCTATTATCTGACCATCGATAAAGTAGAGAAGTAACATATTTACTTGTTACAATTTTATTAAATTATTAAAATAATGTGCCTACCATTTAGAGTGCAATCTTTATTTTTTTTTTTTTTTCTCTGCTATAGATTTTCATTTAGCCCTTGGATAGCTTCCATATTCACAATTGCTTTGGAGTCATTTTGTATTCCTTTTGGGCGGCAGACCTCTAGGCTACTTACAGTATTGAACAAGAACTGTATCATCAGGCCTTAAAGAAGACTTTGGAAAGCCTGGGAGGAAAACTATAGCAAAGAACATTTTTACAATATTTTTCTTTGCTAACATTACCTAAAATCCACATCTTTGTCTAGTTAAAAAACAACAGCTCTGTTTTGTGAGTCAATACTTTTAAAAAGTATTTGTAAAGATTTTTAAAGGCACACACACAAAAAAAAAACCTTATATATATTTCAGCATTTCAAATATGAAGTCAATGGCCTGTATGCCATGGTGGGCAGTTTTGGTCAATATGTGATTTTACATGCTCAGTTCCTCCAGGACTAGCAGACAAAGCAGACAGCAGCCGCTAGGGAACTGCTTTTATCTATTTAATTATCTGTATGATCCTTTTGCTGCTGTGTTGAAGCATTAATGGAAGCAAATGTGTCCAGAAAGTTCTCTAGTGAAGAACAAGCTTGTCTTGCTCTAAGCAAAAGTCCATCACATCAAATTGCCAAGCAAAGGAAAAACAAATAGCAATCTTTAGTTTTGGACTAAGGCTTTCAAAGGCAGACTTCTTTTGCTCAGGTTCTGTTACAGGCATTTTTAGCATCCACGAATGGAAGCCCATTGTAGATGTCCCCCCTGTTAGGGCCATCTTTGCAGTCCCTTGAATATAAACAACATCTGATTAGGCCCTAAAGATTATCTCCTAGTCCAACTCTTTATTTTACATATGAAGAATCTGAAGCCCGGATTTAGTAGCAGTTTTCCTAAATTTTGGTCTCCTCTGATGTGAAACAAGAAGGAATTTATATTGAATGTCTTCTTTCACCAATTTGAAATATCATTTACTATCCCCATTGAGGTTTAATTCTTATTGTAAATTACTGAAATAAAGATGTTTATCTCCTCTCACTTCCCCAGTAAAGTACTAGACTAGTACAGGTAGATTCACCTAAAACCAATCAGGCTAATTATACTGACATTATAGTTCATGGTCCTTAATCTCATAGTAGGTTAAAATTTTTTTTTTTTTTTTGGTTCGCATTGCCCTCTTTCAAAGAGAAATTGAATAAATAATCTCAGGATAAATTCAGGTCAGCGCCAGCCACAGTCCTAAGTGGTTTACAAACACCACCCTCTAGTGTTACAAAGAAGCAGTTTGCATTCTGGCCACAAAAAAACTCAAGTCATTGTAACTATTGGAGAGTCAACGTTTGTGAATGAGCCGGCCATGGACAGACTGGACAGCGTAATAAGTTTTATTTCCTGTAAACTGGTCCCTGCCAGGAAGAAACTTACTTCCGTTTCTTTGCAGGATTGCTGTTTTTCTTTTTTGTATTTGAAATAAGTGAATAAATATGAGACACTAAAACGGATTTCATATTCTACATGGATGAATGCAGTAGCAAAAAGGAGGGATGACCCAGTTTTCTCTGGCTTCTGCTTGCAAAACAGCATATGACACAATGTTAATTAGTATACACCTTCTTTAATATGAAATGCTTGACATAGACTCCTGTGGTATAAATGCTAAGATATACATACCAATATCTTATAAACGCTTGATAGAATACATAGAACATGGCAGACTGTCACGGAACTCAATGTAACATGGAATGCAGTGTAAATTGAGCCCATATTAGTCCATCATAATAAGAATGTATTATAAAGAAAATAGCATATGAGCTTCTTTAAGTCATGAATTGAGTAATAATAGTGTGTCAAGTTATGAGTTTGGGAGAGACACCACTGATGTTTTATTCTGATGAGAAATCGAATCAAGTATTTATATGATGTCATTAGCTTCCATGGGGCATTTTTAATTTTTTTTTAATTGTACTTTAGATGAAGGTTTACAGAGCAAACTAGTTTCTCATTAAACAATTAATATACATATTGTTTTGTGACACTGCTTGCCAACCCCACGACACATCAACATTCTCCCCTTCAGTTCCTCATTACCATCTTTCCTGTCCCCTCTTGCCTTCTTGTCCTTGCCCCTAGGCTGGTGTGCCCATTTAGTCTCGTTTTGTTTTATAGCCCTTTCTAATCTTTGGCTGAAGGGTGAACCTCAGGAGTGAATTCATTACTGAGCTTTAAGGATGTCCAGGGGCCATGCTCTCGGGGTTTCTCCAGTCTCTGTCAGACCAGTAGGTCTGGATTTTGGGGGTTTTTTGAGTTAAAATTTTTTTCTACATTTTTCTCCAGCTCTGTCCGGGACCCTCTACTAGGATCCCTGTCAGAGCAGTCGGTGGTGGTAGCTGGGCACCATCTAGTTGTGCTGGACTCAGTCTAGTGGAGGCTGTGGTATTGTGGTCCATTACTCCTTTGGACTAATCTTTCCCTTGTGTATTTGGTTTTCTTCATTCTTGCCTGCTTCCATGCGGCATTTTTCGAAGAAACACTTTGAGAAGATCCATAGACATTTCACACACGTTTCTCTTTTGTTGCGTATGTGTCATTAGTCTGTATGTTTAAAAATGTAAACCTAAATCACATAAATGTTGATCATGAGCCATTTCTACAATAAAAGAACAAAACACTAAAAATCTAACATAAAAATCAAAACAAAAGAAAGGAAATGTGCATTTGCAAAGTGCAGCAAAGTTCTGTCAGCTTGAGGCCCAAACTCATCATACCCAGCAAGGAGGCCGGAACAATGGGCTTGGAGAGTGAGCTGGGCTGCTGTGGCCATTAGCAGCAGATAGGGAGTTCAGAAATAGCCACATCATGGTTAGAGGAAAGGTGGGGCAGCAGCACAGATGGAGCCAGGCAGCTGAAATGAACTGGACAGAGAAACAGAACCAGGATTCAGGATCCAGGGACTCTGAAAAGAAGAGAAGAAATCCAAGCCTGAGACTCTGGAGCTTAAGCAAAGGCTGTTTAGTGGGTTCCTTCAGTCTTGTCTGTGTTGAGAAAGGATGCTATTAAGGACTGCATACCCCCTTAAATAATTCCTTCCCCTCAACTTCCTTTTGTTCCCTGATGCTTTGTATTGGACATATAAACACTGAGAAAGACAATGAAAACAGAAATTGTATTTGAATAGAGTTGAACACAAGTGGATAATGGTTCTGAAAAGGTAGATATGAGCCAAATTATACAAACCAGTTTTTGTCAAGTCTATTCCAACTCATGGCGACCTTTTTGTGTTTCAGAGTAGAACTGCTCCATACGGCTTTCAAGACTGTGATCTTTTGGAAGCAGATCACCAGGCCTTGCTTTCCAGGCTTCTCTAGGTGGGTTTGAACCACCAACCTTTTGGTTAGTAGTCAAGCGCCTAACCGTTTTTGCTACCAAGGGACTCCAGATTATAAACAGACTTAAATTCTTGGACTAAGACATTCAAGAGCCAAAAAACAAATACAAATACTTCTACTGTCCCCCTGACATTTTGGTAAATTCTCCTTTTAGAATCACTTCTGCCTGTAAAACTAGGACCTTTGAGGCTGATTCTGGCTCTAGGCAACAAGTGTAGAGTATGATATACTAGTTTAAGCAAGCGTGTCAGAGAGTATACATAGAGATGGTTTAGTCCTTCAGAATATTTTCTAATGATTTTAATTCTTTTATTTTTTGTCTATTTAGTGTTTTCCCATTTAGCGATTTGAATTCTTGTGATTGACGTTAACAACACTCAGCAAAAAGTACCATATTATCAACTTGGGCTACCATATTTTTAAAATAAGTAAGGGGTATTTATTTTATCGTTCATTGTGACTAATCAATTAGATCAGTTCTTTTAGATACCTCCATTGGTATAGTTTAGAAATTGGGCAAGTAAGTTATGTTACTCACAGCAGTAATAAAGCAGGGTTGGTCAAAACTAGTATTTACCCATTTTCATAAAGCTCTTAATAGTTAACAGAGAAATGAGCAAAGAGGCTGCCTCACCATGTGCTTGGGCTGGTCTCACAGCCCCTCCTTCTCCTTTCAGCCTTTCTTCATGGTCTCTGATGCGTACACTAGACTCTATCTTTGGGACTCTCAGACTTGTCATTTAAAGGGCAGATAAAGGAAAGAGGAATAAGCTCAACTGAGACAGGAAAAGGCAGAGGAGGGGAAAGAACATACAGAAAAATAAAATTCCCTTGGGTGTCTGGTATAGTTTCTGAAGGAGATTTCAAAAATGAAGCTCCCAAAATGTTCTGAACAAGGATAACCTAATGCCATTGAGTCAATTCCAACTCATAACAACCCTACAGAACAAAGTAGAGCTGCCCTACAGGGTTTCCAAGCCTGTAAATATTTACAGGAGTAGGCTGCCACATCTTTCTCCTGTGGAGTGGCTGGTGGATTCTGTTAGCAGTCAAGTGCTTTGTCACTGCACCACCAGACCTCCTTCTGAGCGAGGATAGAGAGGTAGAATATCACCTGTCTGTTGCTCCTACCCTGCTGCTGTGCTCTGCCCCTCCTCCTGGCTCATATATTTACCCCTAATTTTACTGCCTCTACCCCATTTCTGGATTGTGAAATTGGAACCTAGAGAGATGAAGTGACATGTTCAAGGCCATGCAGCTGGTTGTCTGTGGCAGAATTCAGGCCTCCTGGCTGTTTGTTTGCTGTAGACTCATTGGCTCTGGACTCGGTATGGATGTCAGATCCAGGACCAGATGAGTCTCTCTTCCTGGGATCTAAAAATAGGGATACCAAGATTGCACTAGCCGGTGTGAAAACATGAACTAAAAGACCAGATGGACATGGAGATGAAACATAAGTAGCCAATGTGTAAAAAAAAAAGAATGAAGCAAATGTACATCTAGATGAAGCAACAATGTCCATGTGTGAGACAGAACACCAGCCAGCAAACCTATTTTTTTTTCTTTTCCAGCTCCTGTGGGTCACAGCTGAACTTCATTTAGGTAGGCCTCAGGTGAGTCCCTGTTTTCTTAGACCTCCCCATCAAACCTTTCTTGACTTAATTTAAGGGTAGTTAGAGAAAATTTCTGTTTCTTCTAACAACTACTTAGCTAGGCCTTCTACTGGCTAGTAAATGAAATGATTTGGGGGAAACATGAAGAAAATGATACTCTAGCTACTACTAATATTAGCAGAGATGTTCTTCGTCTTCAAGACACCAACCTGATAACTTTTCTTAGCCCAAGTGGTCTTTTGTTTAAAATCAGTTGCAGTTGGGAAGTTGGGAAGGCTAGTATCCACTCAACAGTTGCTTTAGTAGTCTTAATGCATGCAGTATTGTTGACCAAGTGTCCCGGATAACAGAGAAATGTGGTTACTTCTTCATTCAGCAAAGATCGAATCATACATATCCTGCAAACCTGCTGTTCCAGTTAATCGTCAACATTCTTTGCTTTCTGTGAGGCCACACCTGTTCCCAAAGATGTTGGTTGGATTACAACACCAACATTGTCATTTTCTCTGTAACATTTGCTGCAACTGCAAACTGAAAAGAAGTAAATTTAATATCGATTCTACATTGGAAACGTTTTCCTTTTCTTCTTTTGTAAATTGTTATTTTAATCACCTTTTCTACTGTCACCAGAAAAAGATTTGGAAAATGAGAAGACATACTGAAGTTGATAATAAACATGTTTTCAACCTACAATTAAGTCTGTTTTCACCAAATGCATGATTATTATTCTAAAAGTAAAGGAAGCTGTTGAATAAAGAGACGTAACAGTGGGTCAACATATAAACACATTTTATCAATAGCTTTTTTATTATTTAAAAGGATAGTGAATGCCAGACCAATTGTGTTTAGAATTTCAATGTACACTTTACCTGATAAGAGGACAGGATTAATAAGTGAGCTTGCAGTGACAGAATATCTTAAGTTCTCATACAGAAAACTATTAACCCTGACTCAAACGCACTTCAGTACTGGAGTGTTATCTTTAATCAAATGTTAAAAGTTAGTGGAGTCACTCAGCTGTCTAACTCCCTTTTTTTTTTTTATCACCAGTTCTCCTTTTAACACTCAGTTGCATGATAATATATAATAATAAGTTATGAAATAGCAATTTAAATTCTCAGAAAAGACAGTTGCAAAGGTACATATTGAAAGATTCATGAGGCAGACTTTGGATGGATAACAAGAAAATAATTTCCCACAAGTCAACTTACTAGATAGTTCAGACACATTAAGAAGCTCTTGAAAGAATTATAAATGTCACTACTGGGATTACAGATGCTAAAGAAATACCTACTGTATCTTCAGGCCCAGAATAGCTGTATGACAGCAGTGACTACCCTCCCTGTAGGATCTGAGACACCTTATCATTTTGTCTTTGATTTCACAACAGTATTTTCTGCTGCCCCTTATATGTGAATTAAATTACAGTGTCAGAATTAGAAGTCATCATAGTACTACGCTTTGCCACTTTTTGATGTGCTTTTACTGCCAAGTCACTAATATAGCACTCTTCCCAACCTAAGGTTCAAACCTTGGCAGAGGTGATTTCACCTTTCCAAAGTAGAAAGCAAAGCCATAAGACTTGGGTGCAGGAGAATCTTCAAAGCCAAAGTCTGTCCTGCCATTAAAACAATTAAGATCTTTTCCTTGGTGTTCTTTCCCAAGTTATGTGATTATAACCAAAATCTTTTGGATCTGTAAATCCATCAGGAACCTCCCTAAAATGCTACCTCTGAGGTTGTTTTTGAAATGACATAGTATTAAATTAAGGATCATCCTCCTTCTCAGCCTAGAGAGTAAGACTTAAGGAGTTCAGAATCCCCTAACTCACTCAAGAATGATTTCTATTCCCTTAATTAAGGTAAAGGACACCTTGTTTATTACAAGTTAGAGATGAGAGCCTAACATAGTAACTTAAATATACACTAAGACGTAAATGACTACTGGCACATCCTTTGGAGCAATGGGAAGGAGAAATACAGTTCCTGAAGGACTAGATAAAATATTCTCTGGGGAAAAGGAAGAATTATGTGGGAAAAGTAGGCTACAGAGACTTAAAAGGATGTTATAAAATTGCCCAAGATAAGCCCTATTCAATAAGGCTCTTGTGGTTCTTTAGAAATCCAAAATAAAAACCAAAAACCAAACCCATTGACATCAAGTCTATTCCTACTCATAGCGATCCTATGGGGCAGAGTAAAACTGCCTCCATAGGGTTTCCAAGGAGTGGCTGGTGGATTTGAACTGACGACCTTTTGGTTAGCAGCCAAGCTCTTGACCACTGCACCACCAGGGCTCCCAAATCCAAAATAGTCCTACCTTAAAGAATATCATATTTTATAGGGGATCATATTACAGCAAGCTTCAAATGCATTAACCTAGATCATTTTCCCTCCCATAATCTTTCAGTATATGTTTCTGTAACATGCTTAGCATTTTAAAAATCGTGCATCTTGCTCTGTATGTCTCAGTGAAAAGATAATCATCCATGGCCTTCGTGTTAAAACAAAATATAAAGTACTTACATGCCACTGAAGATGGAAGACCATTTATAGAACCTGTGGCTGTCAGAACATGTTCTCATGCGGCAGTTATTAACATGGAAGAGTACTGGAGAGAAATGACAGGGATTTAGTCACAAAAATGCACACACATTGTCACTGACTGCCATTATTCAAACTATCAGGGTCATGTGGCTTCGTGCTTCAGAAAGGGGTCTTCCTAATTCAAATTCTTCTCCCTAATGAACATATTCTATTTGATAAAGAAAGCCAGTTTTTTTTTTCTGTGGGATTCTAAAAGTGATTTCTAGTCTGATTGTCTTTGACTCTATAGATGAACTATAGAATTGAGGCTGTTGATATTAAAAAATAAAAGGCCAGCAAAGATGTGATTCAGTCAATAAAAGACACATAAAATGATGTCATTGTAAAGAATATACAAGAAATCGTTAACAGAAGTTGTCTTTCTAATGAATGGAAATAGGGATTATGGGGGTAGATGAAGGGAGATAACTTAGTTTTTACTGTGAGATCTTAACAGATGCTAATATTTTTAACTCTACTTATGAATCACCTTTATATTGAAAACAAAGCCCTAAAATGCTCCAAGTAAGATCTTTGGGCATCAAACAATGGTACTATTTTATAGAATTCACTTCGATATCAGTATCATATAGGGGAGTTCTTTTGACATGTAGTTGTTTTTTGTTTTTGTTTTTTTAAGCTGGACATGTAGCTTCTGCAAATAAAACTGTGTTTGTAAGTTGTATTAGTGAAGAACCACCACACATCTGTCAGTTTGTTGTACTGGGGTGGCTTGCTGTTGCTATGATGCTGGAAACTATTCACTGGTATTCCAAATACCAACAGAGTCACCCATGGCGGACAAGTTTCAGTGGAGCTTCCAGACTAAGATGGACTAGTAAGAAAGGTCTGGTGATCTACTTCCAAAAATTAGCCAGTGAAAACCTTATAGATCACAACAGAATATTGTCTGATATAGTACTGGTAGATGAGCCTCTCAGGTCGGAAGGCAATCAAAATTCACAGTGGCTGCAACGGTGGACTCAAGCATAGCAACAATCATGAGATGCAGGACTGGGCAGCCTTTCATTCTGTTGTACATGAGTCACCATGAGTCAACATGACTCGACAGCAACTAACAACACTGATTAAAAAAAAAAGGAAGAGTGAAGATGTTGGGTTTAGCACTTAGCAGTTTTCCACAGGGGTCCTTAGACCCATGCAATACTCAGAGGATATCAGACAGAAAAGGTGGGTCCTCAATAAAAGCAGGGAGCGGCTGTACCAAACACGGAGCTGCCTCCCTCCAGAATGCATGTGTGCAATAGCACCCCCATCGTTTCAGCCACATTGAGCGAGAAATCCTTGCAGTTTTCAGCTATGGGAGTACTATAAGCAAGTGTAATGAGTGTTCCGAGACTCAGAATCCTGCACGAACTTGGGAAAGTTTCTTGAAGAAGATAGCATACAGCTGAGTTCCTCAGATTTGTAGCAGCTGTCAGTGGATGATGTCAGGGTGGGCGTGCCCTGAATTGGAAGGAGATTTTTTGATCTTCTGAAAGGTAGACAATAAACCCCACAAGGCGTTATTTACAGTGGTAGACTCACCTAAGGTCTCTATTCCATAAAACCTGAAAAATAGTTGATATTTATGTAAATGAGAATTACTTTAAATTGTGAGAGGATTGAGCAAATATCTGTAGAGTAATAATATAAAGTAAATGTATGGTAAAAGGAAATAAAAACTGAAAAAGAATGGCTGCCAATTATATTTTTCATTCCATGCATACAAAACTACTTTCTAGCTGAGGACTATGTATACATAAATGTATACACACCACACAAAATTATTTTGACTTGTGCAAAACTTTATAAAACGTCAGCTTTCACAAAATAGGAAACCCTGGTGGCGTAGTGATTAAGAGCTATGGCTGCTAACCAAAAGGTTGGTACTTTGAATCTATCAGGCGCTCCTTGGAAACTCTATGGGGCAGTTCTGCCCTGTCCTATAGGGTTGCTGTGAGTCGGAATCCACTCGACGGCAATGAGTTTGGTTTTCAGGTTTTTATTGATTGCTTAGATGTACCACATACTCTTCTAAGCTCTTCACATGCATTAATTGATTTAATTCCTATAACAACTCTATCAGAGAGTTATTATTATTTCTCCATTTTCGCAAATGAGAACACGGGTTAACTGACTTGTTGAAGCTACACAGCAGAGAGTGATGGGATTAGAACCCAGATAGTCTTGTCCCAGTGCTGCGATCTACTCTCCTGTTTATATCAGTTGAGTACCATCTAAATACATTTCTCCTCCTCAGGGTTACAACACATAGTTCTTTGCGTACTCTAAGATCTTAAGCAATATATATCTAATGATTTATCAAAGAATAATCATTTACTTTTCTTCATTACCAAATAGTTTTCAAAGATATGAGATCTTTTTGTATTTCATAGCTAGAGATTTAAAGGATTCTTTGTATGTAAAATGATGCTCCTTTTTATTAAAACTCTCATTTTGATTTTTTTTTTCAAAAATTCATTTTACAAATACACCCAAACCGTTGGTCTCCAATCCACCTGAGGTCAGATAGTGTGCGTGAATGAGAAAAGAGCACAGGATTTCACCTCAAAAGCACCAATAAGAGATTACTTCAAAAAAAAAAATCAAACATTTTATAACAGCCATAAATTTGACTACTTCTGAAAAGTTGCCATTTTATCTTCTCCATTTAGAAAAAAGGCCAAAAGCATCAAGGAGAAAAGGAAAGATAGGAAATATGCAGTGGTGTAATGGATTACTTTGTCTGTGAGCTTTCTAGCTATGTTCTTGTAACTCCCACCCAGGTGATCGGGTGGGGCTGTATGATAGGGTAATTGTGGCCCACAGAGGAGACTGGTCAGTTTTGCCTTAAAGGAGAGCCAATTCTAGAGCAGAGAGCAGGATCCTACCACCACCAAGGAAGACCAGCCGGGAGTGGAGAGTGCATCCTTTGGACCCAGGATCCCTTCACTGAGAAGCTCCTGGAAGCAGGAGATTGAGACAGAGCAACCCTGAAGACGTTGAGAAGCTGTGACAGGAAAGACCCAGCAGCAGAGACCTGGCAGCAGGAGATGGCACGCGCTGGGCTTCCTGGCCCACAGAGAGAAAGCTGAGTGCCTCTGGGGAGAGGCCTAGAGCCAGGGAGAGGTGTGTCTGTAAGCACAGCTGGGAAGAGGATGTCCTGATGGGAGAACTGTGCCCTGAGTGTTCCTGACCCTGAATTGTAACTGCCACTTCCCAAATAAACCCCATAATCGTGAGTATGGTCTTTGAGTTTGTATAGCCATTGCAATGAATTATTGAATCCAGCAGAGAAGGAGAGAGTGCTGTGCAAGGAATGGTTGATGTCAGAATTAGTAAAGATGGTGCAGAGAGGAGGCTTGTCTGGCCTCTACCTCAAAGGAGTCAGCCTTGTGCTGTTGCTCTTAGTTCTCCTTCCCCCTTGTGGGGATGGACGAGCTCAGACACTGCCTCCACACCATTTTTACAATGCATCACTGAAAAAGTAGAATAGTGAATACCCCCAAAGTAGAAGATATCAAAAGCAATGGAGATGCGGTAGGGTTATGAGGGGAAGTTAATATAAAAACCCAGTCTTTGAAGATAGGTCAAATTCACTCTATTGTTTTAGTTTAAGTGAAAGTTTACAATTCGTTAGTCTCTCATACAAGAATGTATACATACTTTGTTACGTGATGCTAATTGCTCTCCCTGTACTGCGACAGCACACTCCTCCTTTCCACCCCTGATTTCCCGTGTCCATTCAACCAGCTCCTAAACTTCTCTGCCTCCTCATCTCACCTCCGGACAGAAGCTGCCCATTTAGTCTCATGTATCTACTTGAGCTAAGAAGCACACTTTTTACGAGTATCATTTTATGTCCCACAGTTCAGTCCAATCTTTGAAGAGTTGGCCTCGGGAATTGTTTCAGTTCTGGGTTGACAGAGTCCGGGGGCCATGCTTTCCAGGGTTCCTCCAGTCTCAGACCATTAAGTCTGGTCTTTTTACTAGAATTTGAGTTCTGCACCCCACCCTTCCCCTGCTCCATCATGGACTCTTTGTTGTGTTCTCTGTCAGGGTGGTCACTGGTGATAGCCAGGCACCATCCAGTTCTTCTTGTCTCAGGCTGATGCAGACTCGGCTTTATGTGGCCCTTTTGTCTTTTGGGCTAATATTTTCCTTGTGACTTTGGTGTTCTTCATTCTCCATTACTCCAGGTGAGTTCGGACCAATTAATGCATCTTAGATGACCAGTCGCCATCTTTTAAGACCCCAGATGCCACTCACCAAAGTAGGATGCAGAACATTTTCTTAATAAACTTTATTATGCCAATAGACCTATATGTCCCTTGAAAGCATGGTCCCCAGACCTCCCTCCTGCTGCTCTGTCCCTCGAAGTGTTTGGATGTATTCAGGAAGCTTCTTACCTTTCGTTTAGTCCAGTTGTGCTAACTTCCCCTGTAGTGTGTGCTGTCCCTCCCTTCACCTAAGATAAACCTTGTCTACTATCTAGTTAGTGAATAACCTTCTCCCTCCATCCCCACCCTCGTAATAATCAAAGAATGCTTTCTTTTGTGTTTAAACTTTTTTCTTGAGTTCTTATAATAGTGGTCTTATACAATATTTTTCCTTCTATGACTGACTAAATACACTCAGCATAGTGCCCTCCAGATGCAACCATGTTATAAGATGTTTCATGGATTCATTGTTCTTTATCGAGTAGTATTCCATTGTGTGAATATACCATAGTTTATCCATTTGCCCATTGATGGGCACCTAGGTTGTTTCCATTTTTTGCTATTGTGAATAGTGCTACAGTGAATGTGGGTATGCATATATCTATTCATGTGACGGCTCTTATTGCTCTAGGATATATTCCAAGGAGCGGGATTGCTGGATTGTATGGTACTTCTGTTTCTAGCTTTTTAAGGAAGCGCCAAATTGATTCCAAAGTGGTTGTACCATTTTACTTTCCTACTAACAGTGTATAAGTGTGCCAGTCTCTCCACAACCTCTCCAACATTTATTATTTTGTGTTTTTTTGGATTAATGCTAGCCTTGTTGGGGTGAGATGATATCCCATTGTAGTTTTGATTTGCATTTCTCTAATGGCTAATGATCATGAGCATTACTTCATGTGTCTGTTAGCCACCTGAATGTCTTCTTTGGCAAAGTGCCTGTTCATATCCTTTGCCCATTTTTTAATAGGGTTATTTGTCTTTTTGTAGTTGAGGTTTTGCAGTATCTTGTAGATTTTAGAGATTAGATGCTGATCAGATTTGTTGTAGCCAAAAATTTTTCCCAGTCTGTAGGTTGTCTTTTCACTCTTTGGGTGAAGTCTTTTGATGAGCATTAAGTGTTTGATTTTTAGGAGCTGCCAGTTATCTACTCTCTCTTCTGATGCTTGTGCATTGTTACTTATGGTTTGTATTCTGTTTATGCTATGTATTAGGGCTTCTGGAGTTGTCCCTATTTTTTCTTCCATGATCTTTATCATTTTCGATTTGATATTTAGGTCTTTGATCAATTCTGAGTTAGTTTTTGTGCATGGTGTGAGGTATGGGTCTTGTTTCAGTTGTTTGCAGATGGATATCCAATTATGCCAGCACCATTTGTTAAAGAGACTGTCTTTTCCCCAGTTAATGGACTTTAGGCCTTTGTCAAATATCACATGCTCATAGGTAGATGAATTTATGTCTGGATTCTCAATTCTGTTCCATTGGTCTATGTATCTGTTGTTGTACCAGTACCAGGCTGTTTTGACTACTGTGGCGGTATAAT